>NC_060125.1:242784398-243087314 GCF_021461395.2 Schistocerca americana | reverse complement strand
GACATCACACACATCCATGCCCGAGGTAGGATTCGAACCTGCGACCGCAGCGGTCGCGCGAACAGACTGTAGCGCCTAGAACCGCTGAACCACCCGGGCGGCTGACCGATTCTCAGACGTACCGAATATACATGTAAAATTGCGTCAGAATCGATAGAGCCGTTTCGGAGGAGTATGGCAACTAACACTGTGACACGAGATTTTTATATGTCAGGATTATGTACACAGAGGCTGGCTGCAGATGGTGCAGTTGTCTATAAGAAGTACATAGCAGTGCTGGTAGACCGCAGCAAACTGCTGAGTATCCAGTGATTGTTACAGAGAGAGACTTAGAGTTGATAATGGATGTAACTAACTGTGAATACATAAGGGAAAAAATTCAGTACTGTTCTATTACACTGTTTCTGAAAACAACAGTTACCCTAAAATAAAATGTAGTACCTTTCTGCTAAACTATTTCTGGAAACAGTAGTTACCATAAAATATCTAGAAATAACAGGTATAAAATGGAATAGGTGCATAAGGAAGAAGGGAAGCAAGGCTGACAGAAGTGTAATTCATCCACGAAAAATCACGCTAGATGATTGCGTCCGACCTGCAAAGCAGTTAGATAATGTGACTACTAGGATCGTATTAGGTAGGTATGCTCTGTTTGAGTATGCCACTGAAAAATAAGAGGTATTTCTAACAAATCATAAGGGCAGGTACAGAGGTATAGCGAGATTCAATGCATCAAGGTGGAATGGAAGAGGAAATCAATAATACTACTATGATGTACCCTCCGCCACGCACTGTGCAGCGGCTTGCAAGGTATTTGTTTATACGCGAGTGTAGCATGTTTGCAGACGATGCAGTTGTCTGTAAGAAGACAGTAGCGTATTGCAGGAGGATCTGTGATTGGTGCAGGGCCTGGAAGTGACTCGAAAGTAAATGAATGTAGCTGTTGCACATAAATAGGTTTAGAATTCCACAACTGCACAATTACACTACAGCAGTAAATAGTAACTACCGTAAAATACCTAAAAGTGACTGTTATTTCTATGGAAACAAATATATTTCATTTAATATGATTCTTTGACTCACGTACGTTTTAACATCTCTCCCGAACAGAATTTTTGTGCTGACTGATGTTGATCAGGGAGTATATGTACTATGTCTGTCACACAGCGCACTACAAGCATCTAATAGGGAAGCAAATTCGCTCACATACACTAAAATATATTCCGAAAGAGGAATATAACCTGATAGTGGAAAAAGAGTATCCTACTGTAGATGTGCAATCAATGCTTATAAATTACTATGGTTACCATAATACGTAACATCAACAAAAGCAAAACGAGGTTAATGGAATGTAGTCGAATTAAGTCTGGTGATGCTGAGGAAATTAGATTAGGAAATGAGACACTTAAAGTAGTAAAGGAGTTTTGCTATTTGGGGACCAAAATAACTTACGATGGTCGAAGTAGAGAGGATATAAAATGTAGATTGGCAATGGCAAGGAAAGCGTTTCTGAAGAAGAGGAATTTGTTAACATCGAGTATAGATTTAAGTGTCAAGAAGTTGTTTCTGAAAGTATTTGTATGGAGTGTAGCCATGTATGGAAGTGAAACGTGGACGATAAATAGTTCGGACAAGAAGAGAATAGAAGCTTTCGAAATGTGGTGCTACAGAAGAATGCTGAAGATTAGATGGGTAGATCACATAACTAATGAGGAGGTACTGAATAGGATTGGGGAGAAGAGGAGTTTGTGGCACAACTTAACTAGAAGAAGGTATCGGTTGGTAGGACATGTTCTGAGGCATCAAGGGATCACCAGTTTAGTATTGGAGGGCAGCGTGGAGGGTAAAAATAGTAGAGGGAGACCAAGAGATGAATACACTAAGCAGATTCAAAAGGATGTAGGTTCCAGTAGGTACTGGGAGATGAAGAAGCTTGCACAGGATAGAGTAGCATGGAGAGCTGAATCAAACCAGTCTCAGGAGTGAAGACCACAACAACAACAACCACAATACCTACTGTGCCATTACAAATCCCTGATCGCTACAATAGTTGCAGAATTGTCAGACTTAAACGACGGAAAAAATGGTTCAAATGGCTCTGAGCACTATGGGACTTAACATCTGTGGTCATCAGTCCCCTAGAACTTAGAACTACTTAAACCTAACTAACCTAAGGACATCACACACATCCATGCCTGATGCAGGATTCGAACCTGCAACCGTAGCGGTCACGCGGTTCCAGACTGAAGCGCCTAGAACCGCACGGCCACACCGGCCGGCTAAACGACGGAAAGCCTGCACTAAAATAATATAATAGAATTGCTCAGCTCAATGCTTAACAGCATTCTGTGCGGCGTCCACTGGTACGATAAGAATACACTAAAGACATTACATCGATGCTGTGATGATATTCGTTTTATTTCAAAGGCGGAAAAGTAATGCAAAAATAGTCATTTAAGGCACAACCATGTGTTTAGTAGCTCAAAACAAAATAATGTGGTATCGAATTCATTTTTAGAAAATGACAGGTAAGTGTAGCGCACGAGGACAGATCAAATGTAACGTATTGCTTATTGGTCGGAACTGGAGATAGTAGTAATCATAAAATATAGAGAAGTAATCACACAGAGCGAGCTTGAGTGACTCATGAATCTTGTTATACAATAGACCATAAGAAAAAAAGCACCTCAGCTCCTACTGTCCCCACAAATAATGTAATTCCAGTGGCATTAGCAAAAAAGTACCATAAACTGTTAATGGTCCATAAATACTGTTACTCCACAGATTTTAAGAAAATGAGACGATGTATTGATAGACTTAGACACATGTCTACCAAACAAATTACTTCAAGGTTACTGCAGTAGACGGTTGAAATGTATGCTACTCCATCCTATATCCAATACGGTCATTTGAGTATCAAGTATCTCGAGTAACAAGTAGGAAAATGAACAATGTGCTAAATTCTACACATCTCGCTCTTGTGTGTGTAATAATGTTAATCGATGCGGACTTCAAAGTATTAAATCCGCTATTATACTCACATTTGTACCACAGATCACTGTACATAGTGGGAGGCGTTTGGTACCGATTTTAGTGATTTTTTCTGTCCTATACACATACCGTGAGAAGTGTTTCTATGTTGAGATATCGAAACGATTCAGTAACACTGCGATTGGAAATTACAGTACCTCCAAACTAAACATTTGAAATGCAACGGAAGTCTCACATACAGGCTGCGGGTTTTTTTTTTTTTAGAGAGATGTCACATTAATATGCGTTTGTAAGTGTTCGGATAATTTGATCGGATAGTTTATACAGATCACACCTCCCAACGTCTGCAGAAAAGTTGGTCGAATAAGTCTGTAATTAAATTGGAAGTCTGCACTAGAAGCGACGACGTATCTGGTGGCTGGCTTCCTAGAACTCACCTTATATGGGAGGATCAGGGAAGGCTTGACCTCTCATGGTAACGGAATGTTGTGTCATGTAGCTGGGGACAACAGGTGATGCTGGCAGCTGGAATTCACTCCTTGGCGCTGTGAGTCATTTTGCACTCTTGTCTCCGGCCGAGTCGGAAGGCAGCGACGTGCAACAGATGCGGGTGACACACTGGCAGGGCTGGGATCTCACACCGTGAACCAAAGTGATCCAGACGGGCAGCTCAAAGGGCCCCATGCAGTTATGTTGTGGGCCATGGAAGATACTTATTTTCCTTGTTTTAAATAAAGTGTCCACCTCCTCAGTTCTTATCCTAATGGCAGTAGCGGGAACAGCAGCGTAATTCAGAGATGTTTTGTGCCTATGACCAGTGGTCTGTGACATAGCTGTAGAAAAGTTCGTAATTCCCACCATTACTTATAAGTCGAAAGTACTATTGTGATGTTAAACTTTTCTTAGGTGACCTGACAGTGACATCACAGTGTGTTGGCCACTGTTTGTAACATATCTAACTACCATGTTGGTACACATCTAATAGTTGTTATGTAATACTTTCCAAGACCACAGTTGGCTGCCACTTGTTTAAATGTGATACAGCTGTGTATATTTGTTTAAAGACTGCACTGTAGCAATTGTTAAACATTTCAAGTTTCTTATTTGTGCCTTTGGGTGACTATGATGAAAAGTGGGATTTATGATTACTGGGAAGAAACCAGAAAAATTGTTACAAATGGCCTCAAAACTATAGGTAGCAATGGAAGATTGCTGGCGTATAGTGGAGTGCTTTCAAAAATGCCATTGGGCACATTACTCTGCTGCAAACTGTAAAAACGAAACTGAGTAAAATGTGTGGTGTATGTGTGTATAGAACAGGTGTACAAATAGGATGAGAAAACATGGGTGAGGAATCTGTCTGATGGTTGGTCATGATGTTGAACCTGTCACTACAGTGAATAGAAGACAAATGACAAGACTCACACAATTTGCCCAGAGAGGTGTGGAGAGGTGTTAGGGGCAGGCGTGGGAGGGAAAATGGGTTGGGGGATGGCATTGACCTTGGAGATAAGTCACACAACTGCCTCAGAATAGAGTACATTGACTTTCCAGATAAGAAGGACATTGACATTTGACTCTGCTGATAAAGAGAACAGGGGGAGCCGGCCGTGGTGGCCGAGCGGTTCTAGGCGCTACAGTCTGGAGCCGCGCGACCGCTAAGGTCGCAGGTTCGAACCTGCCTCGGGCATGGATGTCCTTAGGTTAGTTAGGTTAAAGTTGTTCTAAGTTCTAGGAGACTAATGACCTCTGCAGTTAAGTCCCACAGTGCTCAGAGCCACTTGAACCCAGAACAGGGGGCCCATTGATTCAGAACATACGCAGCCCGAGTACTGCCTTTTCTGCATCCACATATCTCATAGTAGTTCAGTCTAGCAGCAGCTGCGGATATGTTACGAAAGACTGTAGGAAGAACACTGTATAATTATACGTAAATGCATGAAGTTCCCTCAGTAGTGCGAATGAAAAATGGAACATGAGAAATGACCTCGACCATGCATAGATTTAAAGCTTATGCACATTCCAGTGACATAGAAGAAGTGTAATGCACTAAGCAGTCTGTGGCCTCACTAAATCCTTTGTAGTGGCAGCCTGTGTGACTATAAACACACAAGCGTCTAAGGCCGCGTCCTACGTAAGCGACTAAAGCGACCGACAGCGAGCGACAGCTTCAGAGGACGAAACACAACCCCAGGTATAGTTACGGAAGTGTGCTAGGTGAGCGAGGTCCGAGGCGCTGCCTGCCCCCCGCTACAACTTGGGACGTTTGAATTCAAACGTGTTCGAATCTTGTCGCTGCAGCAGGCACGACAGTGAGAGCGGCATCTAGGAGTCTTCTCGGCAAAGCACTGATGCCGACGCGCCGGCTGCTATGAAAAACGTATCCGATTTTAAGAAAACTGTTCGGTGAAATAATTTGATTATTCCGCATCTCACAGCGTGATATCTTTGCCCGATGAAGGAGTGAATTTATTTTCCTTATTCGTCGTAGTTACCGTACTGCACTAAACTAACTAAATGACAAGAAGAAATTTTTAAGAGTTTGCAGAGGTAAAATTGCGTTGCGTGCACTTCATGTATAGTTCATTTTAGGCTATACATTGTGTATAGTTCATTTTAGGCTATACATTCGGCATCGGATTACATTATTTCCGAACCGGCGTAGAAACTTGATAGTGGTGCCCTCCACCCCCCCCCCCCCCTCCTCTCCCTCCCACACTCCAAGCGTTAGAGATAGGAAGTTAAAATTTTTTTTTAAAATCGATTTTTCAAAAATATGTTAATTTTGTAGCAGCGCACATGTTTCAGGGGAGTTTGATATATAAAACACATATATTTGATGAAATGTGAGACATGTTATTTAGTCTGCAGTGTGCAGTGTTATGCCTCTTCACACAGTATTTTTCTATGGTACGTCACTGTATGTCGCTCTGTGGAAATCAACAGTGTATATTTTGTAATGGAAGTCATCAAACATATATTCAGGACAGTGGAAATTAAAATTTTTTGTCGTGCCTCTCCTGCGCCCAGTCGGCCAGTCTGATATCCTACCCGCCTTAAAGAAACTCACAATCAATACGGGGTGGAATTATTTGTAAACGGAAGAATAAGAACTCTTCAGAAAATCTGCATTCTTTATTGTCTATTAGCCAATAACTTCCTCTTTCGTGGGACATAAAATTAAACATAGGAAACATAAAACCAGTAAAGACGAGAGACAAGCAAGGCAATACACATTTCTTCAAAACTTAAGTCCTAGTACATTTCTCCCTCTAATCTTGCTACTGTTTTATATGGCGTGCTTTCCTTTCTGCGAAAGAATCTATTACCTCATCGAAGTTCGTCAAACGTTTTACTACATGAAAAATCGAAATGTCGTGGTCTGATGCTGAGAAAGTTGTTGATACAAATTGTACCGAAGACTGGTGTGGTTTCTCGATTTGATTACGCCTATTTTGTCACTGTCTACTAGATAAGAAGAAATAAGTCTTTCTAATATTACAGCAATTGCAACACATTCCAAAATATCCGACACTGTTTTGGCATAAATTGTTATTTTTATGTATCTCATTTACATAAATAACACGACAGAATACGATTCACGAAGTACCAATATCAAATGTCTATCAGGCCTATTACAAGCAGAAAGTTTTATGTTACAAAATAGTTTCTCATTTCATTTATACACTCCTGTTTCTCAAGCATGAGAGCAGAAGGTAGTATGGGTACGAAATTTTTGTATAAATTTGGAATCGTCATATTCTTCCACATAATTTGTGTGACGTCCCCGTTTCGTCTCCTTCCTCGTTTTAACAGACAATCTTGTCATCACTAATTCTGTAACTATTTCTGTCATTATCAAAATTTATTCTCCGGTTAACTTCACTAACCCTGCGAGAATGACCGGTTCAGTTATCCCGCGTTTATTCTCCGGTTAGGCTTTATTACGCGTTCGTACAACGCGTTTCCATGCCATTCCGAGAACAGAATTAATCGGCGGTCAACAGCTAACTGTACAACTGGTCCTAGTGTAGCGATGTGGCAAAAATTTTCTGTCAAAATTTCATTTTCTTGAATACACCGAAAAGATAATATGTAATTTTCTTACCTGTTATTCCTGCTAGTCGTTTATTTCCACAATGCTAGTCTGAATCTATGGATTTCACTAATAATTATAACACTCGCACACCCAATCAACCACATAAAAAAAGCGATTGGTATTCACCCATGCAGTTTTATTCCGCTCAGCTCTTATAGCCCAGTCCTATTTTGTCTGTGGGAATGTTCTTTATTGCTTGATGCGACGGGGATTTTCCTGGCAGAGACGTCACGTGCACAATGCACACATTCAAAAATCAACTTATGATTCATTCAGAAATCAACTTAGAATGTGTTCAAAAATGTTAAAAAACCTACAGAGATGCGTTTCAAAATCATATGAACAGTCCATAGAAGAACGTGCACTGAATGGTAGGCGCTTTGCGAAACAAGATTTGTTCTCTCAAGAATATGGATTTGGCGCCCCTGAAATTGCCCCAAGGGGCAGATACCCTGGTTCGCCCCCCCACCCCCCCCCCCAACCCCCGTGATCCTGGCCTGATCATAAAATGTAGCCAACATGTCGAAATTGTATTTAAAGTTAAGAGCGGAATGGTATGTCTTTTCATTCTCGAGATATTGGTTGTTCCATCCACGGATGGTTCGCTCGCGGCGCACCCGAAACTTTTCGCGAATCAAATAGTCGTAAAAATCGGCGTGTTTCATAAACCATTCAAGATAGCGAAATGAGGCTTTTTTGGGAACGACAGCACACAAAAAGGACGTATTATGTCGTATGATTAACACTCGAACTGTTTTGGTCAAATGTTTGAATGGATCTAAAACAAGACCCTCTAATTACACAATGATTTTTTGTCCAAATTTTCATAGCCAAACAAAGAGTACGAAACGAGCAAATGGGGTGACTAGCGTGAGGTCTACCAAGGAAATATTCTATTGCTTAGAAAGTAATCAGGGTTATTAAGGACAACTTAATGGCTGATTTGAGGAAAAATTGAAATATTTCACGAACAGCTGGCGCTATCTGTGTAAATGAAGTGTCAAAAAGTTCATCTCTTCAAGGCCTAGCTATCTAGCACATAAAATATACATTGGTATGATATTTAAATGCCCAAAAGGCTTGCTTCGAATCATGTTCTAAATTTAGGAATTTCGACAGCAGAACACACTAGGGAGGCAAATGAGGTGTCAGTAAGATCACGCTTTCTGTTTAAAACTTGAAAAAAAGTGAAAGAAGTGAATGAAATTTGTAGAAATATTCCATGAAATTATTTTTCTAAAATAAATAAAATCGATCAGAGAAACATTCGAAGTGGCTTTCAATTACTCTCGAAACCATTTACACAAAACGAGGTGCATTAAATATTTCTGTGATATGTTTTATTTCTTACTTTTAGACAAATCATTTCACGAAACATCTGACTTTCTTTTCAAAAATTTTATCTGATTTTCTTATACAGAATGCGAAAATAGGGAAAGAAGCAGCCTTCATGGGGACCATCGGAAAGCACAGTTTACATGATGTGAGCAGTGATAACGGCACTAGGCTGGTTAGCTTTGCGACTGCAAAAGGCTTGTTTATAAGTAGTACTGATTTAGACAGGAAGAGAATATATAAAGGAACCTGGGTGTCTCCAGATGGGAAAACAGTGAACCAAATTGACCACCTAATTGTAGAGAAGAGAATAAAGAAGTGGATACAAAATGTTAGAACGGCAAGAGGTGCGGATTGTGGATCAGACCACTTCCTTGTCAGAGGAAGGATGGAAACAATATGGAGAGTCAGGAAGCACAAAAGAATGCAAAGAGTCACTCGATATGACCATGAGAGTCTGACTGAAGATAATATAAGAAGAACTTTCAAGATAGCACTAACAAACCGTTTTGAGGCTTTGAATGAAGAGGAAGGAGATACTGTGGTAGATCAGAACTGGAAGGCGATTGCAGAGACCATTAAAGAAACAGCCCAAGAAGTAATCCCAAAGCGAACTAGGGGAAAAAGAGTGTGGTTCAATGAGGAGTGTGAGGGAGCTATCAGGGAGAGACAACGCGCCAAACTACTGTGGATACAAAGCAATATGCAAGAAGAAAAAAAATCGAAGTTTGAAGAAACACGACGGCAGACCCAAGCCACATTGAGGAAAGCAAGGAGAAAATATGTTAAAAGTATCATGGAGGAAGCTGAACAAGACTTTCATGGAAATAGGTATAAAGAACTTTATAGAAAAGTGAAAAGTTTTAAAGGAGGGACATACCATCAACACAGATTTATAAAAGATGCCAATGGAAGAATGTTAACAGAAGATCAAAAAATTGGAAGAAGATGGATGGAATACTTCAGAGAATTACTAAACTCTGATGAACCAACCGAACTACTTGAGTTTTATGAACCAGTAACAGTAGACCCAGAATATCCTCCACCCACCATTGAAGAGATAAGGAACCAGATTAAAAACCTTAAGAATGGTGAAAGTCCAGGTGAGGACGGTATTCCTGCTGAACTTCTCAAGGCTGGAGACGAAATCCTCTGTTTCAAAATCCACAAGCTAATCGAGAAAATTTGGATAAAACATGAAATACCAGAGGAATGGAAGGTAGCTGTGATATGCCCCATATATAAAAAGAAAGACAAATCCGTATGTGACAACTACAGGGACATAGCGCTATTCAACACCTGTTATAAGATCTTCTCCAACTGCCTATTAGAACGAATAAAACCTATAGCAACAGACATAATTGGAGAATACAAAGGAGGTTTCCAGGCAGGGCGATCAACCACGGACCAGATTTTTGTCCTAAAACAGGTCTGTGAAAATATGTACGAATACGGACGAGAGATACATCTCCTGTTTGTAGACTTCAAGAAGGCTTACGACAGTATACATAGACCTAGCCTGATTAGAACTATGACAGAGTTTGGTATACCAAAGAAGTTGGTCAAACTAGTAGAGGTATGCCTAAATGACACAAAACTTAAGGTTAAGGTAGGCAATCAAATGACAGAAAGCTTCCAAGTTGTGACAGGATTACGCCAAGGAGATGGGCTATCACCTGTCCTCTTCAACCTGGCACTTGAGAAGGTAATGCGGGATTTCAACAAAGAAAACATCAAGGGCATTCAAATTGGTAATGAACACATTACATATCTGGCCTATGCAGACGACATTGCACTATTAGCATGCACACAAGAAGATCTGAAGAGAAGTATCCAGACCTTGGAGTTATTGGCAGCTAGGATCGGTCTACAAATTAGCTCTGAAAAGACAGAGTATATGACCATAGGAAGAAAGATCCAGAACTCTCAAGATTTAATTGTGAACAACACCAGGTATAAACATGTGAAAGAGTTCAAATACCTTGGATCATTTTTTACAGAAGTAACATCAACTGAAGCAGAGATAAAAGCACGACTGCAGGCGGGAAACAGATACTATCACTCTCTAGACCCTATATTAAAATGTAGAAGTGTCTCGCAACAACTAAAGCTACGGTTGTATAAGACATTAATAATGCCAGTAGAACTTTATGGTTCTCAAACCTGGAGCACTCGAAAACAAGACCTTAAGCGACTGCTAACATTTGAAAGGAAAGTCCTCAGGAAAATATTTGGACCAGTCAGAGATCAGACTACTGGAAAATGGAGAAGACGCCATAACACTGAATTAGAAGAGCTGTACAAGGAGCCTAACATCTTGGGAGTGATGAGAAGCAAAAGACTGCAATGGGCTGGACATGTTGTTAGAATGGAGGCAACAAGATGGCCCAAAATCACAATGGACTGGATCCCGTCAGGCAGCAGACCAGTGGGAAGACCTAGAAAGAGGTGGATCGATGGAGTGAGAGAAGACCTGTTGCAGCTGGGAGTCACGGAAAACTGGAGACAGACAGCAGAAGACAGAGACGGATGGAGAGCTCTAAATGGGGTGGCGCGCGGTCCTCTGGGCCTGATCGCGTGAATGAATGATGATTTCTTATACAGACTATTATATTATTTTAAACGCTTGGCCTTAAGACTGATTGCTGATAAATTACGCTCCCAACAATCAAATGCCAGTAAAATTTCATGGTTGTTCATTCTATTTTATTATGAATTTAATGTTTGTGATATTCTGGGACAGGTGTGTGTGCACTTAACGATTACGTACTTTGGCAAGACGTTAAAAATATACTTTGAGATGCAGTGCAAACAGTATGGATAAAACTTAGTACATACAATTAGTGACAGTCGGTTAACATATAATAAGTAACTAGGGCCGAATGTGGAACCAAATAACGTTCAGTTACAATCCTAAGACACTGCCGTTACACCATTTACAGTCGTGCGAAAAGATGCTCATCCTTTCGTATTTAAGGTAGTCAGTCATTCTTCCGCACTCATCGGCTATTCAAAGTTCTTGGTTATGTAAGAAACATTTCTCTTTAATTTATTCATGATATAGTCGAACGTCTCTCTGCTCATCCACGTATATTCGGAGAATTTTCTGATCTTCTCCGTAGTCTTCGATATAAATTATGAAAGGCACCAAGAAGATCTCCCCTTCGTAAATTTCATTTTATTTTTCTAAGTAAAGCTACTTTTGTTGCCTTCCTCTCAAGCTACAATATTCTACGCTTTGGGGGTGAAGTTTTATATGTACAGCTGGTTGGCTCTAGTAGCCATCTTGTAACGGGAGGGCTTCGCTCGCGCACAGGACGCCCAAGCGTACCACCCCATCCTGCCACTTGTCGTTGAAGTGTCGACTATCTAGACGTCGCTCGTTGTCGATAGCTTCTGACGCTTATGTAAAACGGCCATCAGACGAGCAGGTAGAGACTAGGACAGTGCCAGAAAGCACAACGCCAAATGCAGAATGCCACTCGGTCCATAAACCATGCCCTTCGCAACCAGACTTCCAGTAGCCTGTCAACTGACTGGCTGTCACAGGTTAAAGTTCCACAAGCAAGGAAGAGATACTGCATGACGCCTTCCACTGATACAATCGGCTACAGACGGAATATGCTAGCGACAAAGACTCCCTTGCTACAAGTAACGTTCGTGTGGTGCACTGGCGCACACGATGTGATGTTGCAGCTGCGTGGAAGTGGCAGTCTCTTGTCACTCTCTCACACACCAAAATAACCGTTCAAAACGTTTTCCACTGAGTGCATAGTGGGAGAGACACTTGCAATAGCCGCGCGGAGTGGCCGCGCGGTTAGAGGCGCCATGTCACGAACGGCGAGTCCTCGCTCGGGCATGGGTGTGTGTGTTGTCCTTAGTGTAAGTTAGTTTACAGTACCGTGTAAGTCTAGGGACCGATGACCTCAGCAGTTTGCTCCCTTAGGAATTCACCCACGTTGGAACATTTTGAACACCTGCAATATTTCAGATTTCCTATTCTTATACAACATGATACAGATAGTTTGGCATAGTGAAAAAGAATTAGGAGAGAATCATCTAACCCAACTAATGATAACATATAGCACCACTATTAAGGAAAAAATATGAAATTTACACTACTGGCCATTAAAATTGCTACATCAAGAAGAAATGCAGATGATAACGGGTATTCATTGGACAAATATATTATACTAGAACTGATATGTGATTAAATTTTCACGCATTTTGGGTGCATAGATCCTGAGAAATCAGTACCCTGAACAACCACCTCTGGCCGTAATAACGGCCTTGATACGCCTGGGCATTGAGTCAAGCAGAGCTTGGATGGCGTGTAAAGGTTCAGCTGCCCATGCAGCTTCAACACAATACCACAGTTCATCAAGAGTAGTGACTGGCGTATTGTGACGAGCCAGTTGCTCGCCCACCATTGACCAGACGTTTTCAGTTGGTGACAGATCTGGAGAATGTGCTGGCCAGTGCAGCAGTTGAACATTTTCTGTATCCAGAAAGACCCCTACAGGACCTGCAACATGCGGTCGTGCATTATCCTGCTGAAATGTAGGGTTTCGCAGGGATCGAATGAAGGGTAGAGCCACGGGTCGTAACACACCTGAAATGTAACGTCCACTGTTCAAAGTTCCGTCAATGCGAACAAGAGGTGACGGAGACGTGTAACCAATGGCACCCCATACCATCACGCCGGATGATGCGCCAGTATGGCGATGACGAATACACGCTTCCAATATGCGTTCACCGCGATGTCGCCAAACACGGATGCGACCATCATGATGCTGTAAACAGAACCTGGATTCATCCGAAAAAATGACGTTTTGCCATTCGTGCACCCAGGTTCGTCGTTGAGTACACCATCGCAGGCGCGCCTGTCTGTGATGCAGAGTCAAGAGTAACTGCAGCCATGGTCTCCGAGCTGATAGTCCATGCTGCTGCAAACGTCGTCGAACTGTTCGTGCAGATGGTTGTTGTCTTGCAAACGTCCCCATCTGTTGACTCAGGGATTGAGACGTGGCTGCACGATCCGTTACAGCTATGCGGATAAGATGCCTGTCATCTCGACTGCTAGTGATACGAGGCCGTTGGGATCTAGCACGGCGTTCCGTATTATCCTCCTGAATCCACCGATTCCATATTCTGCTAACAGTCATTGGATCTCGACCAACGCGAGCAGCAATGTCACGATACGATAAACCGCAATCGCGACAGGCTACAATCCGACCTTTATCAAAGTCGGAAACATGATGGTGTGCATTTCTCCTCCTTACACGAGGCATTGCAACAACGTTTCACCTAGCAACGCCGGACAACTGCTGTTTATGTATGAGAAATCGGCTGGAAACCTTCCTCATGTCAGCAGTTGTAGGTATCGCCACCGGCGCCAACCTTGTGTCAATGCTCTGAAAAGCTAATCATTTGCATATCACAGCATCTTCTTCCTGTTGGTTAAATTTCGCGTCTGTAGCACGTCATCTTCGTGGTGTAGCAATTTTAATGGCCAGTAGTGTAGTATCAGTTTGGGACCTGGTAGTGGTATGGCTGTCCACTGCCCACACTCAGTGTACTCCTCGTCCATGATAGGCTAAATTTCAGTACTAAAGGAAGAACTCAGCAACTAGTAGCTGAGCTAGCTGTCTGCACTAGAGAGTTTTTTTAATATAACGGTAGCGAAAACTGGATCGTGGTCCGAGCAGTGGATCCCGAGATATTTAGATTTTATTTCAGTTGGTTAACTTTAATTCACAACTCGCTGTAGCGAGCGAGCTCTGACAGTGGCGCGGATTGTGGCGGTATTGGCCGATGGACGCAGGTCATCGGGGCGCGACCGAAGTCACGTCTTCTGGAAGTTTCGATGGCTGGCGAATGGATAGGAAACGTGTCCTAAGCATAAACACTATGTAGTTTGCAGCAACGGACAGTCCTTCTTTCCGAATGTTTGGACGGTTCAGAGGAACATAAAAAGTCAGGGACCAAGTAGAGTGTGATAATATTTAGGATTGTAGTAGTTAGCAGAGGTAAAATTCTGGCAGATGTCTTTCTGGAATGGCCTCACCTGGACGTATCGACGGAAGGTATGTTAATATCAAAAACATTCACAATTATGAAACATGGTAGCGTGACGTTATTTTCGCTCTGGTGCGCAGCAGGCGGGAGGATGCGCCATTATTCAGGAAAATGATACTTGAGTCTTAACTGAGCGAACACATAAAGAAGCAGCTCCACAGTTATGGCAAAATAAACATTGTGCGTTATGTAAATAATGTTGTCAATAGCCAAGTCACATAGGAAGTGCGTTTGTTTGGTGTTTCACATGTGAGTTTTGTTTTGTGACGTACTCACAGGCTTAGGTGATGTCAGGCAGTCCGCAAAGATTTGGCCAGACACAACGCCATTGTTATAATGCACGTAGATAATTTGTTTGCCTTTACCGTTCCGTTGTGCACTGTCTCAATATGGTGAAATTATCGTCACTGTTTACCATTTGATTTCGAAAATGGGAGATTTTAGTCAAAAAATTGGTTGAAATGGCTCTGAGCACTATGGGACTTAACATCTGAGGTCATCAGTCCCCTAGAACTTAGAACTACTTAAACCTACCTAACCTAAGGACATCACACACATCCATGCCGAGGGCAGGATTCGAACCTGCGACCGTAGCGGTCGCGCGGCTCCAGACTGATGCGCCTAGAACCGTTCGGCCACTACGGGCGGCCGGAGATTTTAGACATTTTGTGTTCGATGTGAAACTATGCTGGCCGTGAGTGGAGGCAACACCCGCGTGGTAGTAACAGTTTCAAACAGAGCAGAAAGGTGGGAGTTTAATATTGTGCCCTCTGGAGCAAGTAACTGGTTCTGAGAATCAGTAGTTTCGGGCCGACAGGCAAAAGTTACGTACTCGAGTGCACAGTGAATTCTGAACGAAGCAGCTGGAACTTTGTGTCATTGCTGTAATGGATGTTCACATACGAAATTGCAGGACACTTGGGGCTGGACAGTGTACCAGTATTTTAACAAACGTGTCTGTAGTTCATTTACGAGGGTAACCACTTTCCCTGAGTATCATTTTCGTAGTACTTTTGGTACTCAGAAGCAAGCATGCAGTTATCTGTTAGCTGTACTGTGGGAAAGTCAGGTAAGTGTGACAGGTGTGGACGGTGCGTTTGGACTTCAAATTTGCAGACTCACAAAGATAAGTCTGCTAAGCAATTGATCCACGTAGCCTTGTTCGACTATACAATACAGTGCACACTGGCACTCTGATACAGTACAGCTACTGGTGACTACACACACATAAAGATCTTAATCTGTGACAGGTGGGTTACAGTACCCATTACCTTCATACATGAGTACCACAATGAAATTCTCTTATCACAATGTACGGTAAAGACTATCCTTATCCTGTGCTTCGGACATGCCATCAAAACTACTATTTTCCAGCTAATCCTATTGGTTATTACATCATAACATAACACCCAAGTAACTGACAATTACAACAACTGCCTACACCCTGCGCAAGGCTACTAATGACGAAACGTCTTACCCACTCTCATTCATTTAATCATTAAGGTCAATTTTGGCCCTACAAATCATGTGCTGAAAGTGAAGTTCGCGTATCATTCAATAGGTAAACAGCCGGTCTTCGACCTATTTCTTATACACTCCTGGAAATTGAAATATGAAACACCGTGAATTCATTGTCCCAGGAAGGGGAAACTTTATTGACACATTCCTGGGGTCAGATACATCACATGATCACACTGACAGAACCACAGGCACATAGACACAGGCAACAAAGCATGCACAATGTCGGCACTAGTACAGTGTATATCCACCTTTCGCAGCAATGCAGGCTGCTATTCTCCCATGGAGACGATCGTAGAGATGCTGGATGTAGTCCTGTGGAACGGCTTGCCATGCCATTTCCACCTGGCGCCTCAGTTGGACCAGCGTTCGTGCTGGACGTGCAGACCGCGTGAGACGACGCTTCATCCAGTCCCAAACATGCTCAATGGGGGACAGATCCGGAGATCTTGCTGGCCAGGGTAGTTGACTTACACCTTCTAGAGCACGTTGGGTGGCACGGGATACATGCGGACGTGCATTGTCCTGTTGGAACAGCAAGTTCTCTTGCCGGTCTAGGAATGGTAGAACAATGGGTTCGATGACGGTTTGGATGTACCGTGCACTATTCAGTGTCCCCTCGACGATCACCAGTGGTGTACGGCCAGTGTAGGAGATCGCTCCCCACACCATGATGCCGGGTGTTGGCCCTGTGTGCCTCGGTCGTATGCAGTCCTGATTGTGGCGCTCACCTGCACGGCGCCAAACACGCATACGACCATCATTGGCACCAAGGCAGAAGCGACTCTCATCGCTGAAGACGACACGTCTCCATTCGTCCCTCCATTCACGCCTGTCGCGACACCACTGGAGGCGGGCTGCACGATGTTGGGGCGTGAGCGGAAGACGGCCTAACGGTGTGCGGGACCGTAGCCCAGCTTCATGGAGACGGTTGCGAATGGTCCTCGCCCATACCCCAGGAGCAACAGTGTCCCTAATTTGCTGGGAAGTGGCGGTGCGGTCCCCTACGGCACTGCGTAGGATCCTACGGTCTTGGCGTGCATCCGTGCGTCGCTGCGGTCCGGTCCCAGGTCGACGGGCACGTGCACCTTCCGCCGACCACTGGCGACAACTTCGATGTACTGTGGAGACCTCACGCCCCACGTGTTGAGCAATTCGGCGGTACGTCCACCCGGCCTCCCGCGTGCCCACTATACGCCCTCGCTCAAAGTCCGTCAACTGCACATACGGTTCACGTCCACGCTGTCGCGGCATGCTACCAGTGTTAAAGACTGCGATGGAGCTCCGTATGCCATGGCAAACTGGCTGACACTGACGGCGGCGGTGCACAAATGCTGCGCAGCTAGCGCCATTCGACGGCCAACACCGCGGTTCCTGGTGTGTCCGCTGTGCCGTGCGTGTGATCATTGCTTGTACAGCCCTCTCGCAGTGTCCGGAGCAAGTATGGTGGGTCTGACACACCGGTGTCAATGTGTTCTTTTTTCCATTTCCAGGAGTGTATTAAGAAAAGATATGGTAGCTACAAAGGCTACGAAAGACCATGTTAATTTTTTTTGCCGATGCGCCCTAGAGCTCAGAAACCTGTAAGATAGTTTATTATTTCCCAGAAAATTATGTGTGAATACATTCACGATCCCAATATATAAACAGTTACCTGATTGACACTTCCCTGTAAAAAGACAAAATTATCATTTAAAATGGTGCCCACGTGTTCAGGTTGAATTACGAGGAAGGACTGGACTGGGGTTCGGGTAAATATTATTGGCTATTTGTATAACATTTGTTATAGTCAAGTGCAAACACACAATTTTACAATAGGTAAACTTTCTGAATATATCCAATGGCTATTGCTGCTGAATAAATTTAAAATAGACTGAATCCAAAAAAATTCTTTATCAATTTGAGAACAAGTACACAGGGCACTTAAATAAAACTTGAGCGTTTACTGTAATTTTAAGTTTACACATTTACGAAAAGAATGAATAATCTATCACTGCCAACACGCAGCGTAATTATTCTGATAACGAGGACCAGCTGGCCTTCTAGGATCTTGTGCCAAAATTCAGATCTACAGACAGGGTCCCAAGTAATATAAAACCAAGAACATAATGGGCAATAACCACAATTACTTATAAATGCATCCCATTTGCATATTGCCTCTACATCTAAAACTCACTTTAATTACGAAAACCTAGTCAGTGCCCGATAATAAAACCTAAAAAAATTTAAGAAACGACCAATTACGGTTTTTCAAAAATTTAAACCTGACAGCCGTCAGGTAATAAAAATTAAGGATATTTATCAACCCGGGCAACGGCCGTCCACGAGCCTGCAAAACGTTAACCCAGGGTAGTGAAACTCTTAAGCTCACGTTAACTGAAACATGAAATACGATCATATCTCTTTTTAAAAAAAGGAAAATGCAACAAAAATATTACAACTATTGGGACAAACACCCGTAACTAGGTTACGTATTCGTAGCTTAATTCTCTGTGGCGTGAGGTGATGCAAGAAAATGGTTCAAATGGCTCGGAGCACTATGGGACTTAACTTCTGAGGTCATCAGTCCCCTAGAACTTAGAACTACTTAAACCTAACTAACCTAAGGACATCACACACATCCATGCCCGAGGCAGGATTCGAACCTGCGACCGTAGCGGTCGCGCGGATCCAGACTGTAGCGCCTAGAACGGATCGGCCACTCCGGCCTGCCGAGGCGATGCAGGAGGAGGGAGACTTGACGCAGACGATGTCGGCAACCCGATGCGCGCAGATGTCCGGTGCACAACTCAATTGTGGGACCAAGAGATTCGATGTCCCCTGCGGGTGTCACAACAGTCATAAGACTGGAACAGACTAAGGGGGCGTCGAAGTGGCGGCGCCACTGGCCCTCTTCACAGTCTCCCGTAACCAAGCGTTCAGTCAGGAAAGGATTCGCTTAAGAGGCACCACCTCTGCACAAGAAATCATCAGTCATCACACAATTTTGAATATTTTCACCCTGTCAGATTTACTGCTGAGTATAAGAACCAACAATACAATTACTAGAACCACATCTCAACCACTGCCGTCCCTTGATTCTGCGCAGCACGGGGAGGCAAGACACAAGGACTGCAACAAATCCCGACTCCATCAGTATCGCCTTCTCCTTAGCCCCTCTAACGAACGTACTTAACCAGCTCCAAGTTCACTGTGACGACGGGCAGCACGGTAATCCCATAATGCAAAGACCAAAGCATCTAATGAATCAGTCTTCAAAACACCAGACTCTCTGTACATTAGCTCATACAAACTGAATTCCCAAATGAGAAGGAAATGACTTCGTACGAATGAAATAAATTTTGGCGCTCAAGTAACGCACAGGGCCAAAATTGCCTACAATAATGTGCGCTTCCGAATAAAGCGCCGGCCGGAGTGGCCGAGCGGTTCTAGGTGCTACAGTCTGGAACCGCGCGTCCGCTTCGGTCGCAGGTTCGAATCCAGCCTCGGGCATAGATGTGTGTGATGTCCTTAGGTTAGTTAGGTTTAAGTAGTTCTAGGTTCTAGGGGACTGATGACCTCAGAAGTTAAGTCCCATAGTGCTCAGAGCCGAATAAAGCCCGGAGAACCGCTGTGTCAACAGGCCTCGTGCCAAATCCTAACGGCCAAAGTGACCAAACCCGGTCCCCACTCAGCGCATCGCTCCGAGCCGAGCCGAGTGCGACTCGATGCCGCGAACCACATTGACGCTGACGGCATCCGCCCGGCCGCTCACGGCGGAATGGCCGCGTCTCCCGGTTGGAAAGTGCTCTCCGTGGCGCGAAAATCGCTTGTTGTCTGGTGCGAACGGCGGGAAGTTTGAGAGAAGGAAGCGCCACTGCTCACCAGTGTTAAGTTGATCTCCCACGAGTTTCATGCTGTCACTTCAAGAATAATTTCCCCAATGATTCCGACGAAGAAAATACATGTAAAAAAATTAGCGAACATTGCGATGTACAAGATCGCTCAAGTCCTGTTACTGCAGCACCGTCACTCATTACGGGAGCACATCCTTGCCACATCACTCCATCAGCAGATTCCTGACGCTTGTTGTGTAAACAACATGAAATTTTCCTTGGATAAAATAAAAATACAACGTGATATCAAACACAGATACATAAAATACAAGGTGTATCAAAAAGAATCATCCGATTTAAAAAAATCATAACTATCATGATACTTGAGATATGTGCGTGAATAACGTACTGTTGGAAATAGCAAACTCTGGAGTTTTACGTGGTTCCCGCTAGGTAGCAGCAGTGTGCACCCATTTCAGTTCTAGTAAAAATGGTGTCGGGACAAAGAAAGCGTTTTGTGTTCTACGCGTTGCGCTGTGCGGGTCAGTAATAACTGTTCAGCTGACTTTCGTACTAGTTATGGTGTGGATCCTCCTACAGCACAGAGCATTAGACGGCGGCATGAATAATTCCGAGAAACAAGTTGTCTGTGTGAAGGCAAATCGCCGGGCCGACCCCGAGTGTCTGACACAGACGTCGAACGCATCCGCCGTGCAGCTCGACAGCTCAACTTGCTCCCCCCCCCCCCCCCCCCCCTCCCCCGATGTCCGTCACGTATGTTTTGCGTCGATGTTTTCACTTGAAACCATACAAAAATTCAGCTACTTCAAGCTCTTCATAAGGGTGATAAAGGACAACGTGTGAAGTTCTTGACTTCGTTCTTGCCAAGATGGAGGGTAAAGAGTTTTCTTCCACGCTCAGTGTTCATTAACGAGGCAACAGTCAATTTAAGTGGAAAGGTGAACCGTCGTAATGTGAGAATAAGGGGTACGGAGCAACCGAGTGAAGTTGTACAACATGAGACGGACTCTCCAAATTCAATATGTTTTGTGCAGTTTCACGGGAAAAGGTGTATGGTCCATTTTTCTTTACCTAGAACACTGTTACAGGAAGCACATATCTCGATATGCTTGAGAGCTTTCCCCGGCCTATGTGACCGAGCGGTTCTAGGCGCTTCATTCCTCAGGCATGGATGTGTGTGATGTCCTTAGGTTAGTTAGGTTTAAGTAGTTCTAAGTCTAGGGGACTGGTGACCTCAGATGTTAAGTCCCATAGTGCTTAGAGCCATTTGAACCAATTCAGACCTTTCTTCTCCCACAGATGGAGACTGATTCAAACCACTTCATTTACCAACAGGATGGGCACCACCGCACTGGCATCTGGAAGTTCGGGAATTTTTAAATCAAAGGATTACAGAACGATGGATCAGTCGCACTGGAGCAAATGATTCAGCATTACATTACTGGCCTACAAAGTCACCGGACCTGACTATACACGATTATGTCTTGTGGGAGTTTATAAAAGACTGCTTATGTGCCTCCGTTACCAACAACAATGAACGAACTGAGGCATTGCATAACATCAGCTGTGGAAGGTGTAACTCAAGATATGCTCGCTGCAGTGTGGGAACAATCTGAATACCGCATTGACATATGCTGTGCATCTTAAGGGTATGAATTTTTTTCTTTAGTTTCCTGTTAATCAAAAAACATAATTCATTGTATATGTTTATTAGTTTCAGAAATATAGACGTACTAAATCGGACGATTCTTTTTGATATACCGTATAGAATCACGAAAAGAGTAATATTTACATGATTCTCATAATAACCGTTCCTGTAGCAGTTGATTGTTTACCGTTCTGTGCAATAGCGAGCTACAATACTGACTCCTGAAGTGTATTCTTACCTCAGCGTAATATTACTACTCAGCCCTCACTTTACTGTAGTATCATACATGATTCTTCATCCACCAGAAAATCCTCCAGCCTTGCGTTAATAATTTTTCCAAGAAAAAACATGCAAATGCAATGTGATCAGTAACATGCCAAAATAAAGATAAAAGGATTTGTTGCGTATAGCTCACCTGAAATCAAAGCCATAGCTTACCATCATACACTGTAACTCATACTACACGTAAAACATTTTAACAATGAAATTGTGCAAGATTGACTGCACTCTATAGATCAGCAATATATTCACTAAAAAATCTTCACATTCGACACGTGGTGCTGACCTTGTGACTTCTTGTTCTGATCGTCTCTGCTTGTGGGTATGCCACGTGTCTCACCGAAAACGGGTATACAGGTAAGAATTTGACAGTCGACAATTTCTGTTACCCTACAAAAACACCTTCTGTGTTCTCCACTCTCGCAACTTTGTCACTCTTCTTCTGTTCCTCCATAGCCTGCTCAATAATCATAAAGCCAACTCTAGCACAGTACTACGTCTCAGTTTTCAAGAGGAAGGTACAGATACAAGCTCTCGAACCGCATCCGGAAGATATTTATCCTTCGGTACAAGTACTGGCGGCAAAGAATCAAAATTGTTTGGTAACTCATTAACTCCTTGAAATTTCCAGATGTATGTGTCCCGTGATCAATGACAATGATGGCAGTGAAGATAACACAATTTGCAAAATTTCTTCATTACATGACCTGATGGGTCCGAAACAGGATAATGTGTTTGATTAAAAACATTTTTAATTTTCTCTCAAGAAAGAGTTCTCTTCCAGCGTTGCGACCGAATTTGTGGAACACTGTTAGAGATGACCTCGTCCATTTTGCCAACTAACTTCAGAAATATGAAATTTAGAAGGAAAAACTTACAAATAGCCAAGATAACCGAATATAACTTGATTTTCATGACCAGTTTTGGCAATCTAACACCGGATCTGTAAAGCATATAGATCAAAATTATGCTCAATAATGTTCATGTCTGGAGAGTTTGGTGGCCAGCGCAGCGGAGGTGTTGAAACTCAGAAGAGTGTTCCTGGACCCACTCTGTAGCAATTCTGGACGTGTAGGGCGTCGCATTGTCCTGCTGGAATTGCCAAAGTCCGTCGGAATGCACAATGGACATGAATGGATGCAGGTGATCAGGCAGGATGCTTACGTACGTTCACCTGTCATAGTCGTATCTAGACTTATCAAGGGTCACGTATTACTCCAAATGCCCCACACAAATACAGAGCCTCCACCAGCCTGAACAGTTCCCTGCCGACATACGGGGTCCATGGATTCATGATGTTTTCTCCATTCCCGTACACGGCCATCCGCTTGACACAATTTGAAACGAGTCTCGTCCGACCATGCAACATGTTTCGTCATCAACAGTCCAATATGGGTGTTGACGGGCAAAGGGCGAGGTGTTAAACTTTGTGGCGTGGAGTCATCAAGGGTACACGAATGGGCCTTCGGCTCCGAAAACCCATGTCGATGATGGTTCGTTGAATGGTTCGCTCGCTGACACTTGTTGATGGCCGAGCACTGAAATCTGCAGCAATTTGCGGATGGGTAGCACTTCCATCACGCTGAACGATTCTCCTCAGTCGTCGTTGGTCCCGTTCTTGCAGTATCTTTTTCCGGCCGCAGCGATTTCGGAGACTTGATGTTTTACCGGATTTCTGATTTTCACGGTACACTCGTGAAATGGTCGCAAGGAAATGCTCCTACTTCATCATTACCTAGGAGATGCTGTGTCCCATCACTCGTGCACCAACTATAACGCCACGTTCAAACTCACTTAAATCTCGATGACCCGTCGTTGTAGCAGCAGTAACCGACCTAACAACTGCGCCAGACGGTTGTTGTCTTATAGGCGTTGCCGGCCGCATCGACATATTCTGCCTGTTTACATATCTCTGTAATTGAATACACATGCCTATACCAGTTACTTTGGCGCTTCAGTGTATATGTTATGGTGTATCTCTGTATGTTGACTATTATAGTGTCACCTGGTGGCAGTTCATAGCATCTTTGCTGTTGACGTATGACCCTGAGTCTTCATTCATCTGTTGTACAAGCATGATGGTGCGTAGTCAGTGCAACATGCAAAACGTTTTATGTAAACCTCGTTTTATATTTCACACGCTGATATACGTATTAAGCTCTCCATGTTTCTGGAATGACTTTTTTATCATGTGCCATGGCATACTGTAAAACTGATAGACAAGCACTGTACATAAATATGTACCACACCCTATTATATCTGTCTCATTACACTTACAACTTTTTCGATCTATATGCTTTACAGATCCAATGATGCCTTCTTAGATTGCAAAAACCGGTCATCAAAAATAGTTGTATTCAACTATTGTCTAAAATCCAATAAAAGTCTAATTCAGTTGCCTTCCGTGAGCACCATCAACAAAGGATTATTATATGAGCTAACAGCTTTTCAATCTCCTCTTCCACTTTGTCTTTATATGTATGCAATATTTGGTATGGCTTAACAAAAAAACTTTCAATGTTCCTTCGCCCTTAATTTATATGTGAAACATTTAACTGTCAGCAGAGTATCATGAAATATAGGCTGTTGCTGTAGAAAATTAAACACTCTTTTTTTGACTGATCCATCATCATACTCCACATGGTAAACCCGATTGTGTATCTCTTATAAAACATCCACACTCCTTTAGCACAACGTTAGTAACACTGCCACTCGCAAGAGAATTTGGTGTGTGACAGTTCGGTTCTAGCAAGAAATTTAAGACAATGGATTGTACTTCATTCCCCCATCACTCTGTCAATAAACGTTATTTTAATAGAGGTTCCTTTAACTTTCAAATATACTTCACCAGGTCCGAAGTTCAACACTAAGTGGCGCAAAGACAGAAATTCTACTGTATCACTTCTGTTGTCAGTTCTGGTACAACAAAAAATTCGCAGAAAATCCATACCCCTTACATGTAAAAATCAGAAATCCGGTAAAACATCAAATCTCCGACATCTTTGCGGCCGGAAAAAGATCCTGCCAGAACGTACTCCTTCATACCTCTAAAATGTACCGTCACTCAATAAAGACACATCACTCCCAGATAACATTTACACTGAATGCAAATGCTGTATATACTGTTGATGTCAGTACCTTGCTTTTCTTCTCACAAAATTTCCCTCAGAGCTTCAAAATTCCTCATGTTTCTCGTCACTGTTCTTTCTTCTACCCCTCTTACACCAACAGAAGTGACTGCCTATGGTGCTCATCACTCTCGTGGAAGTGGGCATCTGCACACAGACTATTTGATGTATCAGCTGATGTGATTTCGATAAAGCATGATCCTGAGTCGTTATCTTTCCCCCTTCCCTTTTCATTCCCACTATTCCCTTGGCTGTGGCTCAATATTCTTGAACTCCAACCATCTCTACCTCTTCTTAAATATGCATGACCATCTTGGTCTTTAAATTCGTTAGGGTATCGACTGTTTCAGTTGCCATATGCTCTGTGCGAGTCTTGAATCCGTGATCATAATTATTACTTCATTGTAGCCGCGGATCAGGACACTGAAACCTAGCAGTTTCTCTTCTCCTGTGTGTCTCTTCCCTGTTCGTAGAATCTGGTTCTTGTAAGAAACTCTGGAAGTGTCAGTATCATATTTATATTATCGGGCTGGGATAAATTGCTTCAGATGTGATGGTAATTTCGTTAAATAATTCGGATTACCTCAGCTGAATTGTAGTGGTTGCACAAGAAGCTATTTTCAATAACAAATCTTCAAAGAAGCGCACTGGATCTGTAAAATTAGACTCACAAAAAATTTTCATCATTAGGGTACCATGTTTAACTTGATATTGTATCGTCTCAGTCTAACAAACAGACAGGAATAAATAAATTCCTCATACAAGCCACATTCGGAGGTAATGTGCACATGCACATCACTGGTCTTCCTTCAAGATAAACACGAACAAATTCAATTTTGCGGCCAGCTGACGATGTTGGAGGTAAGTAACAGTCCAACAGTAAACTTAGTCTTAGTCGTTTTAACCGTAGCAACCTTATTTTCTCCAGTGGTAACTGTCCCCTCTCGTATGACTAGTGAGATCGATAAAACCTTCTGAAATGTGCTTCCCAATGCAAAAATTTGCTTTCCAAATTCTAGATTTATTCTTTTACGTCTTTTGTACTGTCCTATTCTTTCGTTCTAGCCACTAGTTGCTCATTTAATTTATTTGCATTAGCCCCTTGTTCTTTTATAAAATTCAATAAAACGCCTAATACCATCGAATTCATATCCTGATTAACGGTAAGGTGAAGGGTTCGAGCAAAAATTCGCTGACTATTTTGGACGCTGTTGGTAATATGAAGGACAGAACTACATTAGAACAATAGATTAACAGTCGTCTGCAGTTTCAGTGACACTGAAACAACTTATCTCTTCAGATATGACAATGTCCTTAGTTATTCCAGTTATTGCCATTATTCCGACATAATCACTGGCCATCATGATCTCACTGGCTTGAGGATCTGACGAGAACTGTATGCACCGAATACTAACTTGACCTTGGAAAAGGCAGAGAATGTTTAGTTTTTTTAAACACTTTTAGTTTGCCTGCTACTCATAGTCTCCCTGTGATTGGAAACACTTCTGTCCATGAAACTCCCTGGCGGATTAAAACTGTGTGCCTGACCGAGACTCGAACTCGGGATCTTTGCCTTTCGCGGGCAAGTGCTCTACCATCAGAGCTACCGAAGCACGACTCACGGCCGGTCCTCACAGCTTTACTTCTGCCAGTATCTCGTCTCCTACCTTCCAAACTTTACAGAAGCTTCTGCCAGGAAATTTCATATCAGCGCACACTCCGCTGCAGAGTGAAAATCTCATTCTGGAAACATCCCCCAGGCTGTGGCTAAGCCATGTCTCCGCAGTATCCTTTCTTTCAGGAGTGCTAGTTCTGCAAGGTTCGCAGGAGAGCTTCTGTAAAGTTTGGAAGGTAGGAGACGAGATACTGGCAGAAGTAAAGGTGTGAGAACCGGCCGTGAGTCGTGCTTCGGTAGCTCAGATGGTAGAGCACTTGCACGCGAAAGGCAAAGGTCCCGAATTCGAGTCTCGGTCGGGCACATAGTTTTAATCTGCCAGGAAGTTTCATATCAGCGCACACTCCGCTGCAGAGTGAAAATCTCACTTCTGTCCATTTTTAGCAAATCAGGATAACAACCACAAATGAGTGTCACCACAACACAATAAATATTTACCATTGCCTTACTGCACCACATAATTATGACTCAAATTTGCCACAAGGTGACAAGGAAATTATGTACCACTCTCTCATAATAACAGATATCTGCACTGAAAGAAATAGTATGATGATGATGATGGAGAGGGTTGTATGGGCGCACAACGGCAAGATCTTCAGCGCCCACTCAGTAACAGATTGAATGGCTCTGAGCACTATGGGACTTAATTCTGAGGTCATTAGTCCCCTAGAACTTAGAACTACTTAAACCTAACTAACCTAAGGACATCACACACATCCATGCCCGAGGCAGGATTCAAACCTGCGACCGTAGCGGTCGCGCAGTTCCAGACTGTAGCGCCTAGAACCGCTCGGCCACCCCGGCCGGCTAACAGATTGAGACGGGCGTCAAGAAAATACTCAGAACAGTAAGTTAAAACAGAACGTAAAACACAGGTAACAAGTTTGGAAAAATATGTGCCTACCCACACCGAACCGTGGGACGAAGCATGCCGTCAGCAGTAAAACATGGACAACACAAGAAGAAAGTGGTAGAGGAAGCTAAAACAATACAGCAGATGGAAGTGGCTGGCTGACCGCAAGGAAAAAAGGGAGGAGCCAGCCACTTTGCAATACACTAAAACCTCCAGCCTACAAATTTAGGCCAGAGTCCACACGCATCACAAAACTTTAAAACCCTCGACACACACGTCTCATCATTACCTAAAACACAGGCAGATCCCCATCAACTTGTGCTTCTGCCCTTGCATCACGGTATAAACTGCAGTCTGCTAAAATGTGGCGGACAGAGATGTGCACACCACAAGCATCACAAAATGGGGGATCCTCCCGACATAAAAGAAAGCTATGTGTGAGAGGGCAGTAATCAGCTGTATCAGGTATGGTTCATCAGAACAGAACAGTGTTCTCAGGAGCCATAGATGAAACCAAGAGAACCTCCAGAATCAAACGTCATCATAAATCCTCACGAAATGGAAAAGAAAATCATCGATTCACCATTACTAATTATCAATATCATAAACTTTTCAATGACGAAAGGGAACGACCAGAGACTGAGTAGTCAAGACCCGACTCACATAGCTCTACCAGTGAAAAATTTCGAAGTCAAAACTGCACTAACAATTCATAAAATCGAGCAAAATTACTAAACGCAGTTAATTCCATTGCTTTTTTTCACTTAAGAAATATGCAAAAATAATTACGCACTCCACTGCCTTGAAACTCTACATACGACCGTGGGGGGGAGGGGGGGAGTGGGGTTAAGATTAAGTTATAGGGTTGTATTTTTCAGATCGTTGCCAGAAACACCAGGTAACGGTAACGGTAGTTGTATCACTGACGCCAAAAATAAAAAAAGTCACTCTAGCAATGATACCAAATACCATGTTAGCACTAGAAAATGTAATTCAGCAAGAAAGCTGTACTCACCTGACACCAGTGAGAACAGCACCACAAGAAAATTTCAGTCACGTAGACACGACTTATAACTATCAGATCAGAATTCAAGGTGGAATGCATCTCATTATGATCAAAAGTACCACACAACATGGCTAGAACCCTCTAGTGAAGGATGCTGCCTCGCAAACTCACAGCAACCAAGGTAAGTGTTCATCCGCTACCGGCAGAAAATGTTTAGCTTTCAGAAGTTATTCAATTTGAACGCCACTTCGCTTGCATAGAATACATCGAAAATTTACACTGAAATCCCGCCATCACTGGAAACTTGCCTTCACATTAACTGCATATGCAAATTTAGTTTGCACATAACCCACAAGAGACAAAAAATAACAAGTTTTATACACAAAAGCTGTAAACACACCAGAAAAGTTCTCCGCCTAACAAATTCAGCGTTAGAACACACTAAATAGACACAAAGTCACCTCACTTCATCTGACTCAACTAGTAGACATTAACTGTCTACATAAAATACACATACTTATGATAACTTCTTGACCAGCACTTAAGTTAATGGTCCACATACCCACAGAAGTAATTTCATCAACGGTGTAATGCACTAGATCCTCTATGTGTCACCCACACATACAAGAATATTGACTGAATATCTAGGACACAGTTTCGTCATCGCATCCAGCAATACACTGAGGTGAAAGTCATGGGATAGCGAAATGCACATATACAGATGATGGTAGTATCGCGTACACAGGGTATAAAAGGGCAGTGCTTTGTCAAAGCTGTGTTTATACTCAAGTGATTCGTGTGAAAAGGTTTCCGAAATGATTATTGTCGCACGACAGGAATCAACAGATTCTCAACGTGGAATGGTAGTTGGAGCGAGACGCATGGGTCATTTCATTTCGGAAATCGTTGGGGAATTCAGTATTCCAAGATCCACAGTGTCAAGAGTGTGCCGGAAATACCAAATTTCATGTGTTAACTTTCATCACGGGCATCGCAGTAGTCAAAGGCCTTCACTTAACAACTGAGAGCAGCGGCGTTTGCGTAGACTCTTCAGTACTAACATACAAGCAATACTGAATGAAATAACGTATCCGTTAGGCCACTGCGGCGAAATTTGACTTTAATGGTCTATGGCAGCAGACGGCCGACGCGAGTGCCTTTGCTAACAGCGCGACAAAAAAATGGTTCAAATGGCTCTGAGCACTATGGGACTTAACAGCTATGGTCATCAGTCCCCTAGAACTTAGAACTACTTAAACCTAACTAACCTAAGGACAGCACACAACACCCAGCCATCACGAGGCAGAGAAAATCCCTGACCCCGCCGGGAATCGAACCCGGGAACCCGGGCGTGGGAAGCGAGAACGCTACCGCACGACCACGAGATGCGGGCTAACAGCGCGACATCGCTTGCAGTGTCTCTCTTGGGCTCGTGACCATATCGATTGGGCACTAGACGACTGAAAACTGTAGCCTGGTCGGATGAGTCCAGATTTCGGTTGTAAGAGCTAATGGTACGGTTCGAGAATGATGCAGACCCCACAAAACCATGGATCCAAGTTGCCAACAAGCAGGTGTTGGCTGGTGTGGACTGTGCATGCAATGGACTGGGTCCTCTGGTCCAACTGAACCGATCATTGATTGGAAAAGGAAATTTGCGGCTATTTGTTCCCAAACAATGATGGGATTTATATGGATGACCATTCGTTGTGTCACCGGGCCACAATTGTTCGCGATTCATTTGAAGAACAATTCGAACGAATGACTTGACCAACAAGATCGCGCGATATTAATCCCATGAACACTTACTGGACGTAATCGAGAGGTCAGTTGGTTCACAAAATGCTTCACCAGCTACACTTTCACACTTACGTACGGCTACACAGGCAACATGGCTCGATATTTCCGCAGGGGACTTGAAAAGACTAGTTGAGTCCATGCCATGTTGAGTTGCCGCCCTACTCTGGGCGAAAGATATAGCTTAGAATGTCTCCCATGCCTTTTGTAACCCCAGGGTTGAAGTATATTTTCTCATCTGTGTTAAGCGTCGCACTAGCAAAAGAAAGTGCACACATACGACCTCCCAGTAACAAATTACAAATAGTGATTCCCCCTGGAGCACAATACATCAATATGGTAGCAGCCACATACGATATTGTCATGTCTAAACCACAATTAAGTCCAAATCCGAAGGCAAGGTCGTCAATGAAGTTCAATGCTTGGTACTAAAAGTACGTTTAATACTGACAGGAACGTACATTGAGAACAGAACGGGCCTCCTGGGTGGGGAGTATAGCTATTTATACCAGCATCGATATTCTAGAATACTGTTATTCATACAAACATAGAATATTCTAGAATATACAAACATTACAACCTTCCAGAACTGATAAATCTCGATAACAAATACACTACTGGCCATTAAAATTGCTACACCACGAAGATGGCGTGCTACAGACGCGAAATTTAACCGATAGGAAGAAGATGATGTGATATGCAAATTACACAAACAGCAGTTGACCGGCGTTGTCGTTTCCGACTTTGATAAAGGTCGGATTGTAGCCTATCGCGATTGCGGTTTATCGTATCGCAACATTGCTGCTCGCGTTGGTCGAGACCCAATGACGGTTAGTAGAATATGGAATCGGTGGGTTCAGGAGGATAATACGGAACGCAGTGCTGGATCCCAACGGCCTCGTATCATTAGCAGTCGAGATGACAGGCATCTTATCCGCATGGCTGTAATGGATCCTGCAGCCACGTCTCGATCCCTGAGTCAACAGATGGGAACGTTTGCAAGACAACAACCATCTGCACGAACAGTTCGACGACGTTCGCAGCAGCATGGACCATCAACTCGGAGACCATGGCTGCGGTTACCCTTGACGCCGCATCACAGACAGACGCGCCTGCGATGGTGTACTCAACGACGAACCTGGCTGCACGAATGGCAAAACGTCATTTTTTCGGATGAATCCAGGTTCTGTTTACAGCATCATGATGGTCGCATCCGTGTTTGGCGACATCGCGGTGAATGCACATTGGAAGCGTGTATTCGTCATCGCTATACTGGCGTATCGCCCGGCGTGATGGTATGGGGTGCCATTGGTTACACGACTCGGTCACCTCTTGTTCACATTGACGGAACTTTGAACTGTGGACGTTACATTTCAGATGTGTTACGACCCGTGGCTCTACCCTTCATTCGATCCCTGAGAAACCCTACATTTCAGCAGGGTAATGCAGGACCGCATGTTGCAGGTGCTGTACGGGCCTTTCTGGATACAGAAAATGTTCAACTGCTGCACTGGCCAGCACATTCTCCAGATCTCTCACCAATTGAAAAAGTCTGGTCAATGGTGGCCGAGCAACTGGCTCGTCACAATACGCCAGTCACTACTCTTGATCAACTGTGGTATCGTGTTGAAGCTGCATTGGCAGCTGGACCTGTAAACGCCATACATGTTCTGTTTGACTCAATGCCCAAGCGTACCAAGGCCGTTATTACGGCCACAGGTGGTTGTTCTCTGTACTGATTTCTCAGGATCTATGCTCCCAAATTGCGTGAATATATAAGCACTTGTCAGTTCTAGTATAATACACTCCTGGATATTGAAATAAGAACACCGTGAATTCATTGTCCCAGGAAGGGGAAACTTTATTGACACATTCCTGGTGTCAGATACATCACATGATCACACTGACAGAACCACAGGCACATAGACACAGGCAACAGAGCATGCACAATGTCGGCACTAGTACAGTGTATATCCACCTTTCGCACCAATGCAGGCTGCTTTTCTCCCATGGAGACGATCGTAGAGATGCTGGATGTAGTCCTGTGGAACGGCTTGCCATGCCATTTCCACCTGGCGCCTCAGTTGGACCAGCGTTCGTGCTGCACGTGCAGACCGCGTGAGACGACGCTTCATCCAGTCCCAAACATGCTCAGTGGGGGACACATCCGGAGATCTTGCTGGCCAGGGTAGTTGACTTACACCTTCTAGAGCACGTTGGGTGGCACGGGATACATGCGGACGTGCATTGTCCTGTTGGAACAGCAAGTTCCTTGCCGGTCTAGGAATGGTAGAACGATGGGTCCGATGACGGTTTGGATGTACCGTGCACTATTCAGTGTCCCCTCGACGATCACCAGTGGTGTACGGCCAGTGTAGGAGATCGCTCCCCACACCATGATGCCGGGTGTTGGCTCTGTGTGCCTCGGTCGTATGCAGTCCTGATTGTGGCGCTCACCTGCACGGCGCCAAACACGCATACGACCATCATTGGCATCAAGGCAGAAGCGACTCTCATCGCTGAAGACGACACGTCTCCATTCGTCCCTCCATTCACGCCTGTCGCGACACCACTGGAGGCGGGCTGCACGATGTTGGGGCGTGAGCGGAAGACGGCCTAACGGTGTGCGGGACCGTAGCCCAGCTTCATGGAGACGGTTGCGAATGGTCCTCGCCGATACCCCAGGAGCAACAGTGTCCCTAATTTGCTGGGAAGTGGTGGTGCGGTCCCCTACGGCACTGCGTAGGATCCTACGGTCTTGGCGTGCATCCGTGCGTCACTGCGGTCCGGTCCCAGATCGACGGGCACGTGCACCTTCCGCCGACCACTGGCGACAACATCGATGTACTGTGGAGACCTCACGCCCCACGTGTTGAGCAATTCGGCGGTACGTCCACCCGGCCTCCCGCATGCCCACTATACGCCATCGCTCAAAGTCCGTCAACTGCACATACGGTTCACGTCCACGCTGTCGCGGCATGCTACCAGTGTTAAAGACTGCGATGGAGCTCCGTATGCCACGGCAAACTGGCTGACACTGACGGCGGCGGTGCACAAATGCTGCGCAGCTAGCGCCATTCGACGGCCAACACCGCGGTTCCTGGTGTGTCCGCTGTGCCGTGCGTGTGATCATTGCTTGTACAGCCCTCTCGCAGTGTCCGGAGCAAGTATGGTGGGTCTGACACACCGGTGTCAATGTGTTCTTTTTTCCATTTCCAGGAGTGTATATTTGTCCAATGAATACCCGTTTATCATTTGCATTTCTTCTTGGTGTAGTAATTACTGTTTGTTGGGTTTGAAATGGCAACACACAGCGCGCCAAACAGAGACGCAAACGACTAAGCCACACTGCATACAACGCAGATCGCGGCAGTATGTAGGCCAATACATGAAGGGCTTATTTCGATAGTGATACAAGTCCACTTTTGTTCTTTCTGACATACAGAGACCTAAAGTTAAATGAGCGCTGAAAAATCTGCAGTTGAGATACCAGAAATATTCAAGAATATGGCTTCTTGCTAGAGATGAACCTTTCTTTCTGTTTGTTTGGACTATTAATGTCAGAAGCATTATAGACAGAAAAGTGGAGGTAATGGACTTGTACCACTATTGAAATAAGCCCTTCATATAATAGCAGAGAAGAACACTTGCACGAAATGTGTCAACATGGTCAGGCATTGAAAAAAACACAAATTTAAACACTTTCCTTTTCATGTCGCTGTCCATACCTTTCATCTGATCTTCCAAGTGCTTACTCATGTCCGACAGAAGTTCAATGTCGTTCGCAGATCTCAAAGTTTATACATCTTCTCCATGAGTTTTAATTCCCTTTCCAAAATATGCTGCTTGTTCATTGTACAGATTGAATGACATCTGGGATAGAGAATAACCCTCTTCGCCTTCTCACCTATTGATTACCTTTCATGTCCTTCGACTGTTATACTTCTAGTCTGATTTCTATAAGAGCTGCAGATAAATTTTAGGTCCCTGCATTTTATCCCTGCCGCCTTCCTAAACTCAAATAGTGTATTCCAGTAAATATTGTCAAAAATTTTCTTTGTATCTTCAAACTCCGTGAACGTAAGGTTGCTTTTCTTCAGTCTGTTTTAAGATAAGGCGTAAGGTCGGTATTGCGTCGCTTGTTCTTGCGCAACTCCGGGAACGAAAATGATCTTCCCCGAGGTCAGTTTCTACCACTCTTCCCTTTCTTCTGCAAAATGTAAATAATATGATTAATCATTATGTAGTGTGTAGAATGAGCAATGAAATTGGACATTAAGTCGTTGTAATGCAATTTCGTTTTCTTTCAGTATAAGAAAAAATGCTTATAAGTGATGAAACAAATTTTATAATAATGTAATTCTTTTAAATGTTAGTATAATGCAAATATGTCATGCAATAATTGGCAGCAGCAATGAAATATTAAATGTAATTAGTGATGGTCCAAAAACAAAGAAATTATTTTATAAATGGAAGTAATTGTAATATATGTGTTTCACGATTCCTGGTAGCTGGTGCAGTTATTTACCTTGTGTAATTAACTGCTACCGCTACATTAAAACGAAGACAAAATGTTCCAATAAAACGTTTAATTGCTGTTGTCACAATAAACTGCGTAGTTGTTTAATTACCTACCTGAAAATATGAACTCCATAGTGCAATCATTCATTCTAATAATGCATCATGATCACAACTGCATTTCACAAGGGCGAAGAGAGGTAAACACAGCATGTATACAAGGCGACACAATACAGATTTTTTTTTAACTGTGGGATACCAACATGGTCCATATGGCTTCATAGTCTAGCATAGAGTTTCGGATAGATATGCTTTTTTAGTCTTAACATAGACAAAATAGGAGCGTCAGTACAAAAGCTTTAAATGCGATCTCTCATGAGTACAGGCAGATAGTATCATACGTTCACACAAATAATACCTTCACAATCCGTTCAGTCCTCATGCCACCATTCATTACATTTATCTCTCTTTATACAGTCATGTTCAAAACCACTACAGCACGCTGGGCAAATACATTTTTTTCGTCTTTGCATTTATCTTCCTGTACAAATGGTTCAAATGGCTCGGAGCACTATGGGACTTAACTTCTGTGGTCATCAGTCCCCTAGAACTTAGAACTACTTAAACCTAACTAACCTGAGGACATCACACACATCCATGTCCGAGGCAGGATTCGAACCTGCGACTGTAGGAGCCCCGCGGTTCCGGACTGCGCGCCTAGAACCACTAGATCACCGCGGCCGGCTATCTCCCTGTACACCAACATCATCAAAATCACATCAGCACCGCGGGAAAATGCATTTTTTTCTTGTTTTTAGTGTGGAATCCATTTTCTGAGTGGCTATGGCCAATATCCTTGTTGCACAACGATTTTTTTCACTTATACACTCCTGGAAATTGAAATAAGAACACCGTGAATTCATTGTCCCAGGAAGGGGAAACTTTATTGACACATTCCTGGGGTCAGATACATCACATGATCACACTGACAGAACCACAGGCACATAGACACAGGCAACAGAGCATGCACAATGTCGGCACTAGTACAGTGTATATCCACCTTTCGCAGCAATGCAGGCTGCTATTCTCCCATGGAGCCGATCGTAGAGATGCTGGATGTAGTCCTGTGGAACGGCTTGCCATGCCATTTCCACCTGGCGCCTCAGTTGGACCAGCGTTCGTGCTGCACGTGCAGACCGCGTGAGACGACGCTTCATCCAGTCCCAAACATGCTCAATGGGGGACACATCCGGAGATCTTGCTGGCCAAGGTAGTTGACTTACACCTTCTAGAGCACGTTGGGTGGCACGGGATACATGCGGACGTGCATTGTCCTGTTGGAACAGCAAGTTCCCTTGCCGGTCTAGGAATGGTAGAACAATGGGTTCGATGACGGTTTGTATGTACCGTGCACTATTCAGTGTCCCCTCGACGATCACCAGTGGTGTACGGCCAGTGTAGGAGATCGCTCCCCACACCATGATGCCGGGTGTTGGCCCTGTGTGCCTCGGTCGTATGCAGTCCTGATTGTGGCGGTCACCTGCACGGCGCCAAACACGCATACGACCATCATTGGCACCAAGGCAGAAGCGACTCTCATCGCTGAAGACGACACGTCTCCATTCGTCCCTCCATTCACGCCTGTCGCGACACCACTGGAGGCGGGCTGCACGATGTTGGGGCGTGAGCGGAAGACGGCCTAACGGTGTGCGGGACCGTAGCCCAGCTTCATGGAGACGGTTGCGAATGGTCCTCGCCGATACCCCAGGAGCAACAGTGTCCCTAATTTGCTGGGAAGTGGCGGTGCGGTCCCCTACGGCACTGCGTAGGATCCTACGGTCTTGGCGTGCATCCGTGCGTCGCTGCGGTCCGGTCCCAGGTCGACGGGCACGTGCACCTTCCGCCGACCACTGGCGACAACATCGATGTACTGTGGAGACCTCACGCCCCACGTGTTGAGCAATTCGGCGGTACGTCCACCCGGCCTCCCGCATGCCCACTATACGCCCTCGCTCAAAGTCCGTCAACTGCACATACGGTTCACGTCCACGCTGTCGCGGCATGCTACCAGTGTTAAAGACTGCGATGGAGCTCCGTATGCCACGGCAAACTGGCTGACACTGACGGCGGCGGTGCACAAATGCTGCGCAGCTAGCGCCATTCGACGGCCAACACCGCGGTTCCTGGTGTGTCCGCTGTGCCGTGCGTGTGATCATTGCTTGTACAGCCCTCTCGCAGTGTCCGGAGCAAGTATGGTGGGTCTGACACACCGGTGTCAATGTGTTCTTTTTTCCATTTCCAGGAGTGTAGAAATCCTGGGTTCTTTTTCTCCCTTCTCTTCGGTTTCTCTTCTCCTTCTGTTTCTGTTTGAGAGCGTTCTTCGCCACTGATGAGAGGGTTTCCGATTTTTGGACCTTCCGCTTCCGTCCGTTGAGGGGATGTCTGATTTGTGGGCGTTCGGCTTCCGTCCATCAACTAACAACAATTTTAGCAGAGGGTATGTGAAAAATGGTTGTGTACGGGTACATGCTTACGGCACTGAACTCTGGCTCTCGCCGAGAAGTTCCTGGATGGAATTCCTTCGCTAAACCACTGTCCCCCAGTCGTGATGTCGTACTAGATGACTCAAACTCTAGTTTACTGCCTTTAGACGAGAAGGAGCAAAATCCTCCGCCAAATAAAACGAAAGGGTAATGTTTCTTGTGAGTATTGGTTGAATATTTATCCACGTCCGTTCATGTGCTACTGGGCTTGCGCGGGACCTCTGAATCTACAGAAGGTTTGAATCTATTGAACTGACTCGGTCCAATAATGCCATTAATATTGATTATGTGAGGGACAGAGACTACAACATTAGCACAGAAGCTCACTGGTACGTGGTGATGCACAGAATGGTCTAATATGTGTCACAGTAAAATAATTTCATCTCTGTCCCAGAACGTTCATTACTTCGTTGTGGGAGGTTAAGCTTTGGGACAGAAACAAAGTTTGAATTTCGGCATTTTTATTACTTATTAAAGCATGATATTGTTCAAAATGTGGGTGAAATCTTGTGGTACTTAACTGCTAAGGTCATCAGTCCCTAAGCTTAAACACTACTTAACGTAATTACCCTAAGGACAAACACACACACCCATGCCCGAGGGAGGACTCGAACCTCCGCCGGGATCAGCCGCACAATCCATGACTGCAGCGCCTGAGACCGCTCGGCTAATCCCGCGCGGCAAAGCATGATATTGCCATGAAGTTTTACAAAGAGTGGACAGTGGGCGGAAATGACTACAGCACAGGTAAACACGTATAACAGGAATAAAGATACTATCTTAACTGAAACGGTTCCTTATTACACCGCGAAAAATATGAACATGGGATTGCTATTACAGTTATGGAATTCATCACTTATGTGGCAGAGTTAGAGAAGGGTGGGGAATGAGGATAGCAGGAATAATACTTACAAACTCCCAGTAGCAGACATGCTAGGGTTCAGGGAAAGCACTTGACTGGATACCATGTGGAAAAAAGCATTGAAATCCATAAATAAAAAATGAGGGATTCTTTATGCGTAATGGTATTTGTTCTACCCCTAATCTCGCGTACCGCAGTACAAAACGCATTATTACTCGTTAAGAGTAAGATAAAGGGCACGTGGAGTCGTCTGATCTGCGCAGGTATATTCAACACTGGAAACGAAACGTTAAAGCGGATTAAGTACACCGGAAATGAGATCTGCGAAGTAACTAATTTCCGTCCCTGAAATGCGAGAGTCTTTTCATTTAATCGGCTCTAAACCAATTTATATTGACTGCGGAGCCTCGTCGCACGACCACGGACAGAGAATCAAGATAAAAAGCCACTGCTTTTCATGTTAAAATCACGCTAATGTCGTCAGAAGGAGCTCTGTAGGCTTTCCAAACAAACCGACATCTAGCTTAGGAAGCGAAACGATCCGTGGAAGGCACAATATATGAATCCTATCGGCACATCTCATCACAGACACAGGTTTCAACACTAAACCGCGCCTTACACATAAAATTCAAACAAGTTCTGCTAAGTTATAACAAGAAATACAGGGTGTATCAAAAAGAATCATCCGATTTGGCACGTCTATATTTCTGAAACTAATAAACATATATAATGAGTTTCGTTTTTTTGATGAGCGCGAAACTCAGAAAGTTGTTTTTTTTTTCATTCCTTTTCATAGATATTCCGTTTGCCCCTCTTGAGATGCATGGCATATGTCAATGCGGTATTCAAATTATTCCCACACTGCAGCAAGCATGTCTTCAGTTACAGCTCCCACAGCTGCCGTTCTGCGATATCTCAGTTCATTCATTGTTGGTAACGGAGGAACATAAACAGAGTATTTTATAAACCCCACAAGAAATAATCAGTCAGGTCCGGTGACCTTGGAGGCCAGCAATGTAAGGCTGAATCATTTGGCCCAGTGCGACGGATCCATCGTTCAGTAATCCTTTGATTTTAAAATTCCCACACTTCCAGATGCCAGTGTGGCGGTGTCCATCTTGTTGGTGAATGAAGTCGTTCGAATCAGTCTCCAACTGTGGGAAAAGGAAGTTCTCAAGCGTATCGACATCTGTGCTTTCTGTAACAGTGTTCTCGGCTAAGAAAAATGGATCGTACAACTTTTCCTGTGAAACTGCACAAAACACATTAAATTTTTTATAGTCCCTCTAATGTTTTACAACTTCATGTGGTTGTTCCTTACCCCATCTTCTCACATTATGACGGTTCACTTTTTCATTTAAATGGAATGTTGCGTCGTCACTAAGCGTGGAAGAAAACTATCATCCTCTATCTTGCCAAGAAGAAATTATAGAACTCCACACGTTGTTCTTTGTCACCTTCACTAAGAGCTTCCAGTAGCTGGATTTTGTGTGATTTCGTCTGTAAACATCTACGCTACATACGCAAGTCGGACATCGGGGGTACGTTCAGCTGTCGGGCTGCACGGCAAACGTATTTCTGCAGACTCTTTGTGAAGCTATGGCGGGTACGTTCGACGTCTGTGCCAGACACTCAGAGATGGCCCGGCGATTGCCTTTACACAGACAACCGGTTTCTCCGAATTGTTCATGCCATCGTCTAATGCTCTGTGCTGTAGCAGTACCCACACCATGCTTAGTACGAAAGTCACGCTGAACAGTTGTTACTGACTCGCACTGCACAAACTGTAGAACACAAAACGCATTCTATTGTCCCTACACCGTTTTTACTAGAACTGAAGCGGGCGCACACTGCTGCTACCAAGCGGAAACCATGAAAGACTCGAGAATGTGCTCATTCTAACAGTATGTTGTTGATGGTTCAAATGGCTCTGAGCACTATGGGACTTAACATCTGTGGTCATCAGTCCCCTAGAACTGAGAACTACTTAAACCTAACTAACCTAAGGACATCACACACATCCATGCCCGAGGCAGGATTCGAACCTGCGACCGTAGCAGTCGCGCGGTTCCGGACTGAGCGCCTAGAACCGCTAGACCACCGCGGCCGGCTACGTTGTTGAAATACATATCTTAAATAACATAATAGTTACGACTTTTTTAAATCGGATGATTTGTTTTGAATCACGAAACACCCTGTTGCATTGCATTCTTAACTGAAACGGACTGAAATTCACTACACGCTAAAAAATGAAATCATCTAACTCCAAGCTACACCAGGAGACAGAAAGATTGCCGTCCTATACCCATGTGTCCCCAAAGTAAAAGCGTTTGACTGTTCACAGTGTCGTCTGAAGCATTCCCCAAGAGTGTACCGTCAGTCGCTGCCAACTGCCGTTCAGCGGTGTTTGAGGGGGACAATGTATCTTTGGCTCACGCTGCATTTATCGCTAATTTCCAGTTACCAGTATTCGGTTAGGTATAGCTCAGGCATACAGTTCCCACTCTCTGGTCTCTCTCGGAAGAAGACAGTCGACCGATTCATTCATCTAATCAGTCTCCTACGATACAGTCCGCCCCGATGGCTGACTGGTCAGCGTGACGGATTGCCGTCCTACGGTCCCAGGTTCGATTCCCGGCTGGGTCGGGGATTTCTCCGCTCAGGGACTGGGTGTTGTGTTGTCTTCATCATCATTTCATCCCCATCCGGCGCGCAGGTCGCCCAATGTAGCGTCGAATGTTAATAAGACCTGCACCAAGGCGGCCGGACCTGCCAGGTAAGGGGCCTCCCGGCCAATGACGCCAAACGCTCGTTTTCATTTACCTACGGTATATACGAGTAAGAAACAAAGTTTGTTAACAGGGTACCAGTCGGTGTTTGTCTGAACTCGCTTCTCCAAAACTATTGTACGAATTTTCACTTACCTATCAAAGGGGTGGGGTGAGGGCGAAAAGGAAATGTAGGCCACGACTTGCGAATACCCAGATTTTGCTCAACCAGGATTTGAAAACGAAAGCACTTGGTGACTCACAAAAAAACTTCACATTTAATTTCAAACCTTATGAAACTTTTTCTCTGTTAAAACCACCACAAAATGATTAAAGGAATAAAGTTTGTGGCTTACTACATTTTAACTGTTCATGCACTAAAACTATCGTATCAGGCCTGACGTTTTAATTCATTACTTTTTCACTATGAACTGTATTCGCGGCACATTTTGTGCACAGTCTTTGCATATACCACTAAATATACCTGCAAAATTATATTCTTGTAAGACTTATAGTTCAGGATGTATGACGTCATAAACATTGAAATGCATGAAAAATTGGCCACATCATGCATGACGTATAAATTTATTATTTACTAATCTACTGAAACGATTTCTATGAAATTTGATAAGGAGATAGCTTGCACCCTGGAGAAGAACATAGACTACTTTATAAAGCACGTAGCATAAGAAATTTATTGATTTGAAGAATATGAAGCGAATTAGAGGAAAATATTTACTCTTTGTAAAAGTTATTTACCCTTTGACTTCTGTACTCTGTTGGAATCACTCAACACAGGATGGGGTAGGATAGGAAAAGCATGGAAGGATGAATCCGGAATAGCAGCGTCATTTGTGGTCTGAATAGTTACATTTATTTAACTACCACATAATAGAATGAATATAAAAATACAAATAATTATGAGTGACAGGGTAAGGCCAGTTAGATGCTCGCAGCAGTAATCGGCTTTAACAAATAATTTTACATCAACAATCCACACAACATAGTGCCAGAGTAAATGAAAAATAGTAATTTTTTTAAAAATAGCTTCTTTCCCTATAAAACAGAAGCTGCTCAAAGGACAACGGCAAAGATATCTTTGAGAGAATTTAAGAAATGGTCACTTACGGCCATCAAAGGATTTTTTGGAAAACAAACTAATTTTTTTAATCAAACAAGACCTTAACACACAAGAGGCAAACACCCCTAAAATCAGCATAAAATCTACTGAAATTGTTATCAAGTTCCAAAACACTAAAATACATAAAGGTTGTCCACACGTGTACAATCCCAATTTAGGCTCAAACCAGTAATTATGCTTAAAGGTTTGGAAATATTCGAGCAACATAATAATCAAGATAGTACCTTGTGCTTAAGCAAGTTTAGAAAAACTTAAGCTTTCCGTAATTCCTAACATGGGTAATACAAGCATATCGCATAGGAGATGTACAACTTTAAGTAAAACTTTAAATAAAATTCCGTGAATCACAACATTAAGTGATGTAGCCACTACTTAAAATTTATTATCAGGCAGCGTGAAGCAGCGTGCTAAGGCAATCGTGGACGCACCTCAAAGGCAGCCAATAAATACCAAGGCGACGTGTAACAGCAGCAAGCCCCGCAGTCGCAATCTGCTGAAAAACCGGCCGCGAAACTCAGAAGACTAAATAGAGCTGTTAGCAAACACCACTTGGGTTAAGCAGATTTTGATGGCCACCTTCTCGAGAAATGGTCAGCGTATGGCGTCTTAATACACCACCAAATTTCAAAAAATTGTCTTTCATCAAATGCACAAAACATCAGGAAGACGCAGTAGCAGCGAAGGTAACGTCTCTTAAACCATCTAGCTCGATAAAATGTGATGCAGGAAAACTTAATAATTGCCCAGAGAATAAGATCTGATAGTAATTCAGGCGAACCGCACGGAAAGACAACTTGTGTGAACCAGTCATGTGACGACAATTACCTTTAAGAGGCGGTACTTAATAATTAGATCTTACAAGCAATGCTTCCTTCCGTGGTATTCAGACGAGGAAATCTGACAACACAATTTTAACACATATATTAAATACAGGAAATTTCTGATAAAGCAAACAAAATATAAAATAAGGAAATAAATAGAAAATCAGTGGTACTCAGAAATCCCCAGTACAGGCGCAATTACATATACAGCCAAATATTTATCTGATCAGAAATACAAAGCTGCAGAGCCTTAGCTATAATAATCACGCTCAAACAAATATTTCTGCAAGTCACCAAGAGCAGACAATACAGGTGGGCATATCGTAGCTTGAGAAATACTGAACATAAATGCACAATGGGGCAGATATTTGATATTTCTGGAAATATCCAGTGCGGCTTCCAGCAGCCCAGTCCCGCATAGCACGGAATAACAAAGCCGCACAAATGAGCAGCGTGGATAGAAGGCCCCGTACTCAACCGATTGCCGTACCTACTACATCAATTACACCATGGCTTGACATAAAAAGAGCTAACGGTCGATTAAGCCACTATATCCGGAACTGGGGCCGTCTCCTCCGTTGTCACTCACTGTCTCGCTCTTACTGCCCCCAACAACGCTGCTCTAGGCCTACTTCAGGATTCCTTCTGCCAGAGATAAGCAGCGACAAGCTACAATGGATTCGCACTGCCAATAGTAGCACCAGTGAATAATGCCCAAAATCAAGGCATGCTGAGTCGATTCGCGAGCCCCCCCCCCCCCCCTCCTTCTCCTCCTCTCTCCGCTCATCTATCATATTTATAAAAATGTTTTATTGCTTATGTGTTACATGAAACTACTCAAAGTAATGAATACAGAGCTTGTATTGTAAGGTTCTCGTAGGTTTTCTACTATTTTCAATAATTCACCTTTACTGTACTTTCACAAATTTGAATGAGCGCACTGCATGAGTAATGAGTAAGATTCTTAACTATGTTTAGTTTGATCTGTGGTTGACTCGTAGTCAGTCAGTTGTGCAGCGTTGGAGCTTTCTTACTGGAGTCATAGTAGCGAGCAGTTGAATTTCTCAGGGAAAGACATCAGTTATTTGTGAATCTAGGAGAACCTATTTGGAATGCTTTACTATGGAGATGAAAACTCATTTACAATAATTTCTTGTTCTTTATACTGATGGAGAAGATTTTGGAGGAGCGTTAAAGGTATGCTTCTAATTTCCGTTATAAGAGAATTTTGTAACTGTTAGAGTCTTCTTATAGTGTAGTGTCTTTTTCACAATCATCAGAATGTGATTTCTCAAGAACGATTTCCTGTAAAGTAAAACACACCACCATGATTCAAAGTAAAGTTTTGAATTCTGTCATGTGTCCGTTGCACTTTCCGCCACACGGAGCAAAAGATTGTTTGTGCACTTCATAACACGCAACGGTCATAATGCACTATGGTACTGAGTATTAGTTATACGGTTTTCATTAGTTTCTTTTCGAAGTTATTTAGATTCATTTCCTTTATTTCAAATTATTCATTTCATGAAGTTTAAAGTTTTATTTCGCGACACTGATCGCATGCGCAACACAGGGCTTACCAACAGTCAGTTTTGCTCAGCAGTTGAATACGATGCCTAAAAGACGTTTTACATGAGGAGAAAGTTTTCTCGCATACAGACAATATTTTATAGAAAGCTTACATACCTCGACCCTTTTCATCGAGCATACTCCTCTGGTTTTTCTGTGATTACGCAGTTCAGATTGCAACACAGGTTCTCGATAGCAAATCAGCGCTAAGCACATATGTACTAACATTTGTATTTTGTCTGTAGGTACCGTAATTTAATTGTCATTTTTATGTGTGATTTTGTGTGAAATCTCTCTTCACCTTTTGCAAAAAAAAAAAAAAAAAAGTGAATGTGACGATTTTTGTTGCGTAGTACAAACCGTGTGAAACATTTCATTGTTACATAGATATTTCGCAGATTTTTCTGTTGCATAAGAGAATTTATTACTTTCGGTTATTTAACTTCACGAATAATTTTGTTTGGTAATTCAGTTTTTGCATTTCAGTATTATGGTTTAGGAACAGAGTACTTCGAAGTGCTATTAGATCGAAAACAGCAGCTGCAACAAAGTACAAATAAAACCTTGAAAAGCGCACTTAAACAAAATACAGAACAATTACAGAAAGTAGACGAAACACAAAATCACTTGCATGGCATAAGGCCAGGCTGTGCAGCCTTGAAACTAAACAAAATAATTCTAAAACTATACAACACGAAGGAACTACTAACAAGAAATTAGCCGACACGAGCTTAAACAGTGAAACAAATCTGTGCAATAACAAAATAGAACAACTATTCAAAAAAAGTTACATCCTGTAACACTACAGCTCATGGAGAATAACAAATAAAACATCTTGCTATCACATCTCGTAAAGTACTCGACCTAAGTTATCATGTCGAGTAACATAAGCCGAAACTAAGTTAACATTTTACTAGTTTGTTCTTCACATACGAAGAAACGTAACACTTTGAAGCAGCACACTGACGAACATATAAGAATAATGGAACAAGGAAATGCAAGTGCAATGCTGTTGGTCATTTTTTTCATAGTGTGGCACTTTCAGTATCTGTATGTACTAGTGACATTTAGGTGACTTTTTGCGAGAACATACTTTCTCTCGCAGTCGATATAGTGAAAAGCCACGGGAACATAACAATGGCGTTTTGGGGGTACAGAAAGCTGACCATTACTATTACACACGTTTTCATACAATCAACTTAGGCAATTACCTTATTGTGCGGAGGTGCAAGACAGTGAACAGCTCGCATACTCTTATACTGAACACTCGAGCAAAAGAATTACGAAAACAAGTGACAATCTGAATTCTGTGCATATTTCTGTGTTTCAAAGTAGGTAGGGGATCCATTATACTTCTTCAGATACATCGATTGACCAACGATGCCTCCTAGAGCTGGGTGTTGACTATTTTCTTCTCCTACTACATTTTTGAGTCGATAAGTACAGGGAATTTACTTCTACTGTCCTAATGTAAATATACTGAAAGTAGTTTTAGTGACTTGTGAGCTATGATTTAGAATCTCTCATACTGCCGACAAACTATATTCCGATACTGACAAAATTGAAAACTTCGTTTACATGCATTTAGTGACTCGTTTAAAAACATCTTACTGATCGTCCCAAGCACTACGTTAAACTGCTCACCACAAAAAATACAAACAAGAGTTGTGCTCTCACTAAGCATTTGATTATATGAAATTTTTGGAAGTGAAACACAGATTGGTGAAACAAGTTTACAGCTTTGAACACAGTCATTTTTACATACAGCAGCAGCAGTCATGACTTATAATGAGAAATATTTAGTTACAGTTTTTATGAGACAGACAGATTACTCAGATTATAGTGCAAATAACAGTGGTATTGATGAATTACAAGTATATGGAAGATTTTCTACTAGTTCAATGAATAATTACAAGTCGTTAAAGGTAATATTTTGTTGTCTGAAGGAAATTATCAATGTTAAAGGTAATATGTGTTTTTGTGGAGGTTCTCTTTTCATGATCAGTTGTACAGTAATGAAGGTTTGTTTGCTCAGTAGTGCTGTTTATAAAGGGTAACTGAGGTGTTTCTCGTTTAAGGCTTGATTTATGCAATAGAACAAGGAGTATTTACTATTTATTATTTACAAGGTTTGAGAATGTTACGAGATATGAACTTAATGTGATGATAGAGGAGAAATAAATAAGTAGAAAGTATTAGTGATTATTAATGATGATGATTGTGAGGATAGTGATGATAACATGATAGGAAGATGCAATAGTTAAAAATTATGATGTATTATGAGGAATGAGAAGGTAATGGTTAAGGTATTTATTAGGGAATCTGTTTTTGTTGAACTGATATTTTCTTTGCATGGATATATTTCATCAGCTTGCCTGTAGCGAAAGGAGGATGATGGACTGTTATATGATTAGTAGCGCAACAGAAATCTGAAATGGTAAGAAACACTAGTAAGGCAAAAGACAACACAATTATTTTTTATGTAAGGTTTCTTGGGTAATCAGATACAACTGGGATGACACGTAATTCTGACATACTTATGACCTATGTTTGGTAATCATCTTCTTATCAAATTTTTGCTGAATTTGACATATGAGAGCATATCCTGTTGAAGTATGTACTTTTTTCTTTTGTAACTACACACCTTTTTGCCTTCTGGTGAAATCATGACAGGCATAATGATATCCAAATATATTAAAACAAATTTGGCTACTCTGCACATATTCCAGATTTATGAGACACAATTGCACATAGGATGAAATATTTTTTGTGATGACACTAGGAAGCCATGGGAAACACGGCTTAAGACCATACAAAAAATAAATGTATTTTTGGGTGAACTATGCTTTTTCGCAATTTAGCACTTATTAAATATTTTCCATTCCATTGGGCTCACAGCATAGTATAAGTCAGTATAAGACATAATGAAAATGAATGTTCTCACAAATATGAACATTATCAAAGAATTGGAAATTTATGTTAATTCAAGGAAATATCCACACGAGATTTTAGACATAAATATTATCTCGAAAACTTTATTTATATAATAGAATATGAAAATAAATAGTCATGTGGAGAACAAAACTTACACAGACCATAAATAAAATTTAAAGGAAAATAAAATCAATGAAATTTAACACCATCTCTGGTAAGCTGTATATACTTTGTAAACATATAGCATCGTAGTAAAAAGCTGTCAAAATCTCTGACAAAAAAATATTCTACGTTCGTAACTACAGAAAGTAACATAATTACCAAGACATGATAGAAAAAATTTACTAGATATGCAATGTTGTCGTTGCTTCCAACAAGACTTTAGCGCAAAAGCAATGTTAAACATGTAAAATCGGCGACCGACGTATAGCCAATCTTAGAAATGTTATTTTTGCGGGTCACTTGATAATGGCAATAAACTGTAAGAGGGCTGTAGTTCAAATGGTTCAAATGGCTCTGAGCACTATAGGACTTAACTACTGAGGTCATCAGTCCCCTTGAACTTAGAACAAACCTTACTAACCTAAGGACATTGAAACGTCCCCTTTGAACAATTTATACATGACTGTGCTTAAACTGACACACAATATTTTTTTTTTTTTTTTAGCGCTACGCAATCTGACTTTCAGAAATCCCTACAAAAGAATGGCCCTTACTAACATTAACCTGTACCTTCCACAAATCACTTACCTCACAAAAATCTTCGTTACTCAAGCTACTGCAATACAGCGAGCGCCACAACTGCCAGCTAAATGAAAGATTCAAACTATGGAAGGCACTAACTACTAATAGGCATAGTTAGCAAAAGAAAGATTTTAATAGAGAACAAACAATGTATTTACCTTAATAGTCATAATATATATAGCAGTTCATGGCAAATTACAAATCTCCGCCATCTCTCTCCCCACATTAACCACTGCTGGCGGCTCACCTCCGACTGCACAACACTACGCGCTGTTCACATCCAGCTGCCGCTGCCCAACACTACAATGGCAGACAACAATGCAAACTAGACACAGACTGCACACAGCACAGCCAGTGATTTTTATACAGAGGCGGCATTACCAATAAAAAAACCTAAACAGCCTACTTACATAGCCCCCATGCTCCCCACAAAAAATTTTAAAAATTGTTTTGGGCAGTGGCCAATAATGACTTGATAAAATTTTTCATAATTACAATAACAAAGATATCAAATGCACACACTTATCGATACAATGTTGGTCAAAGCTAAACTTTCTCACAGTCCATAAAGACAGTCCTAATCGTTCCTCACAGTAAAATAGCAGTGTTTTTCTCAAAGTCTGAGCAGTAAAAGAAAATGCACACGGAAGTAGTGGATTTCCATGCAGTCTTGAAGAAGTAGTGTTGTTCTTCCAACGACAAGACAGTGCTGACTCTTGACATGCAGACAGGTAATGGGCCACAACAGAGCAAACCCACCGCAGAGTCAGTCGAAGTTTTGAAGAATATTGGTAGGTAGGTCATCACAGAGCAGACCAACTGTAGTCCTGGTAGAGATTACGGTATTGGTGGGCTACCAGAGGTGCAGACCCAGTGCAGTCCTTGTAGAAATAATGGTATTGGTGAGTCACCAAAGGTGTAGACCCACTGTAGTCCTTGTAGAGATGGCTACCAGCCATCTGCTCTGACTGTACAGGTGCACAATCACCATTGAAGAGTCTTGCGGAGAATATAGCAAGTCCATAAACCACCACTTGTGCACTCAAAAAGTTTTTGGAATTGTTGTTAGAAGCCTTGCAGACAATATAGCAAGTCCATAAACCACCACTTGTGCATTCACAAAGTTTCTTGGAATTGTCCTTAGAACCAGCAATGCTGTTAATCAGTCCCTTGCTGAATTATTAACACACGTCCAAACACTAACAGTCCTCTTTTTTTTCACATATTGTGCATATACTATGACCAACAGAAATATGTGCAGTGAAATGAATGCTTCCAAGTGACTTAATTTGATGAACTGGTGTCAATTACAATTTTATAACATAAGAATACAATAACAAAGGTACAAAATACATCATTAAAGAACATAACAATACAGACAACATTTGTAGTAAAGGCCTTACAAAAGAATCGAAATAACATATACATCAGTGTTACAGGAATTATGACATGAATACATACATAAAAGATCAGAATAACTTTCAAAACATCAACTTCACACACGTGCATTAAAACAGAACAGAATAAATAATGTCTAAGCATATTTACAAAGTAAATAACATATTATTAATGCCAATTGTATTTGAGGATAACAGTATTCCTCATCATAGTGAATGTAGCTTAGTATTAGAAGAGAAAAAAAGTTCTATGAAACAGTACACAGAGACAGGAAAAAAACCAATACACAAGGGTACACAAACACATAGGGGAATAACACAATGGAAAGGACAGGGTTCGTTTTCAGTGTAACATTTGGTACTGCAGTATTTTGCAAACAAAACCTTTTTTGTTCTTGGAGATCTCCCTTCGTTCTTCATTATTCCCAAAAAGTCCTATCTATACCTGCTTTCTGTATTCTATTCATATTTCTTTCAAAATAATTATTTCTCAGTGTACAATACTCATTTTGGCCCAAATCTTTTTCATATAACTTCTCAATGCATTTTTCCCTATTGTCCATAGTCAGTTTCTTATATAGTCTACCCCCTCTTAAGCTAACTTAAATCTACTGAGCTCAGATGCTAAACTAGGGGACAAGGCAATGCAGCAGCACAAAACAATTAACGCAAACAGCAATAAAAAATGCAGATTTGCGAAGCAAGCAGCATTATAGAAATTAGCAAAGCAATTGCAATATTACAACTAATATAAGGCAATGTGCAGCAAACAATAAAAATAAATCATTAGTAAAACTGGCTTAACAGAATAATACAAAGTCAAATTCAGTAACACTATGCCTGGCAAACAGCAGCAGTAAATGCAAAAGCTTATATCTAAACATGACATAGCTCAAGCAGAAAAAATATTACACTAAAAATGGGAATGTCTAATACCTATGTCACATCTTAACACTAGCAGATAAGTTCCCAAATCGTAAAGAAATTATTTATGCAATTCCTGTGAAGGGAAATGTCTATTTATGTGCCCTCATTTTCTTGGAAGTAGATCATAAATTTCTTATTGACTGGATCTGTAGACATAAAAAAACTATATTAGTACATATACTAAATTTTATTTTAACCAATGCTGCAGTGCAGCTAGAAACTAGATATTAAACGAAATGAGCAAATATATACATAAAGCAAGCCATATGGTATTTCTCTCAGCTAGCAAGACAATAGATGTAAAAATGTTCCTCGTCATTTCATTAGGCAATTTAGTAAATATCATAAATTAAGAGCTCCACAGTGTAATCATATGTTATCAAGTTTGACCGAGTCGTTTTTCCGATGCTTTCTACAAAGGAACGTCAATAGCGAGAATAATGGCCTCCCTTTTTTTTCCACCTGTGCCTCTGGAAGGCACACGCTAATGGCTTTTTTCAAGGCAACTGTCGCCCAGCTGGGTGCCCACGACGCATTACGTGCAGGTGGTCACTTAACTTTCTTACCGAAATATTTACAACACCAGTTTCCGCTACAGTGACAGTCTCATATGAAAATTTCAAAGGTCGAAAATTTACGTTGCAAATCTGTAGAAACAAAATCCTATAAATATAAGTGTCCAAAAAATTTTCGTCAGCATTGTAATACATTCACGCATTTACATACATTTCATAACTCTTAAAGTACGATTCTTGGTTTCCAACAACCTTTTTCACAAACCAGAGTCCCTAACGACTACTCATTATTCCTTACCTTATTACACATATACATATTCGTCGACATTCTTCAATATTTCATCATAATAAATACGTAGCATAATCAGATTCCTCATATAGCTTCATCTCATTGATCATAAACATACCTCAACAGCATAATACACATCGTTGTCATAATAATAACATCATAACAGAGCAATCACATCTCAAAATCGTCGTAGCTTTCTGAATATTTTAAACCTACAAAAAATTCTCTGCTCGTTTCAAAAGTGTCATCTACCTCAAATGTACTTTAAAAATCGTGATCCCATACCAAATATATCATTCAAAGCTCTCATAATATCACAATGGTTCCGAAAAAATATGAGCATTTCAGAAAGTACAGACAAAATACAATTTCATAAGTGTGAAGTTATCCAACTGTGTAATTACGTAAACATCTGTCACTGATGTAGTAAAAAAAAGTTTCTTTCTCTGTTAAATGATCAGATAGCTGTGTAATTTTGTGTTAGAGAAATATGGTACCGATGTGCAAAGTTGTATAAGCAAATACCATATTAGCTAGGGCTCCTTGTGCTTGCCAAACCCATGGTACACAAAGTAAGCGTGTACCCCCCTGAGGATTAATGTAATTATACCCTCAGGTGTTACAGATTATTGCATTGGAATGAAATGTATCACGGAAAAAATTCGTATCATTGTACTTCAAATATCTTTAAAAATGAATGTTTTAAGTACAAAATTAATCACTCAAATGCGTGTCCTGTAGCGCTAAATGTGCGTCTTGCTGTAAGATAATTCTGTGGAAGTGTAATTATCGTCCTCCGAAAGCTAAGTTCTGCAGAAGTCAATGTACTTACCTCATGATAAACAAAAGTGAAATGCTTTGAGTATAGATATCTTAGTTATTACGCTTATTGCCATGATGGCGAAAGTACTGTGCTGTAACGTATTGTTGTGCAACAGAAAAGGCTGTCTCCTTGTAGCTATACCACAAAAGTTACTACTAAAATATGTTTTACTTTCCAGAAGAATTCAGAAAAACTGTGCAGATATAAAACAGATTTACCGCAAAAGCAACAAGGTAAATTGTGTCACACATTACTAGCGTCGTGATATAGTCGTGTAGCTGTCAAATAAACTAACCACTGTGTCATCTGGTATCTCTCAGAAAGCACCTTGAATCCATAATGTATTTTTAAGTAAACCAAAATGTTGCAATAAAATCTCATTAGCAGTACCAGTACATGTTCTATGTATGTAATCCTGATAGTCGTTACGCAATCGTGCAACTAACAAGCAAGAATGTACAAATAACAACACTGTGTCGTCTGTTCACTATAACAATGCATTCGTAATTTCTGTTTAAATAAGTTCTCTTGGCTCTTGACTGGATATTTAACTTCAAACATTGTTGCATGTTAACTGATTCTAAGTCTGACAAAGCGTAATAGCAATGTAAAGTGAAAAGTTATATGGCAAAGACAAAGTTAAAGCAGATTATCTTTCAATAAACGGTTTTACAAGTGAAATGTGGTGCAATCCTTTACTCTTCCTAGTACGCAGAGTTTCAACTTCAAAGCAATTATCATGTTGTATACGTCGGTAAGGAATGCTAAAATTTGCTCAAGGTTAGCGTCTATGTTATTTTTCCCTGAGCCAGCGGGCGCAGGTGGCTGCCTGCGGTGCGAGTCATTGTCTGTTTCTTTGTTGGCGCGCGTCGTTATTGGGATTAGGAGACCTAGCTTCTACAAATTCACGTTGTCGAAAGTGCCCTGCTCTGTTTGAATCCCGCCAGTTCTGATGAAATTCAGGTCTGTCGTCATGTCGGTAGATTTCATAATTTCTTTCTTGTCGGTCATGTGGTGGAGAATTTCTTCCTGAATCGTAAATGTGTGCCGAACTGTTGCGTCTGAAGTTATTCTGCCTCCCTTGATAATAATTGTTTTGGTTGCCAAATTGTCTGTTTCTATGATTGTCTCTGTCATATTCATTACTACGGAAATGCGATTTTTCTCTGTAACTATTACTCTGCCAGTGGTTGTCATACGGGTGGTGTCTGTTGTGGTCACGATTTACGTTGTAAGAATAGGCTTGTCGTGTCCAGTTATTACTTCTGTCGTCACGGAATTGTGACGGATGTGACCTGTAGTGATTGTTTTCCTGTTTTCGCATCCCGCGACTGTCTGTGTCAATTTCTAATTCTTGTAACAGTCCCTGAAAAGCTTCAATGTCGTCTTTGCAACGTCCTGCCAAAATAATATGTCGTAAATGTTCAGGTAATTTGATTAAGCAAATGCAGATGAGTTCTGAGGGGCTGTATGGGTTTGAAAGATACTGATTCTTATGCAACATGTCTTCAAAATATTTGACAAGACTGGAAAATTCAAATTGGTCAAAGTGTTTCATCATCATGATGCTATGTTTTACTCGGTCTTGTGTAGCTTGAGACCAATATGCTGAGAGGAAGGCATGATAAAAATCTCCTTCATTGTGGCAATCGTGAATGACCAATCGCATTCTTACAGCTGGTTCATTCTCCAAGTAGCCATACATAAATTCTAACCTGTGCTCCAATGACCAGTTGGGAGGAAAACAATGAGAGTATTGATGGAGCCACGCTTGTGGATGAATGTCGTTGCCAGAATTCTTAAATGTTTTGAATTTACGTGTAGTAATGAACAGCTTATAGTCAAAATCATCATGTCGGCGAGTCGCATATCGGTCATTGTTAGGTCGTGTCGGCCGTTCCATCTCAAAATTCGGTGCACATTGCCAATTTCTTTCATAACTTCCGAAATGCCCTGTGTTATTATTTTGTGGCTTTTCCGTATTTCTAAGTTCCTCTTCCCGTGTTGGAGCGTGAGTGTCCTCTGAAATATGAAATTTTTGTATTACTTGTGCCAACTGATCTTGTACTTCCCGGATTTCTCTTTTGTACTGTATGTTGATTTGATTTTGAATGAATTTCCTAATTTGTTCGCACTCTTCTGTGTCATTAAAGACTACCGGTTTTGTGTCATTCAGATTATCATCTACCTTCATAGATAAATTAGTGAACTGATCCGAAAGTTCGGCTACTTTCTCCGATAGTGTACTTATTTCCTCAGTGTGTTTTTCTGAACCAAGTTTCAGAGTATCTACGGTGTCCTTTAAGTTTTCCTGAGTTTTTGCAAGTTGCGTAACCGAATCGGTAGATGCAACTGAGTCAAATTTAGCTTGCAAGGTCTCATGATTTTCATGAACAATAGTTTGCAGTTCTTTTATGGCTGCTTCGTGATTCTGTAATGCATTTTCATGACGCGAAAAAATAGGTTGGAAATGCTCACAAATTTGTGTTTTTACGTCATTACAGACTTTTTGACATTTCGATTCGATGTTATGTAACTCAGTAGTTAAATCTTCACGTGTTTGTTCAAGCGTGGTGTCTAACTTTTGAAGATTTTGTTCCACTGTGTCTAACTTTTTAAGATTTTGTTCCACTGTGTCTAACTTGTGAAGATTTTGTTCCATTGTGTCTAACTGTTGCTGTGTTTGTCTCTGGTGTTGTTCCATTGTGTCTAATTTTTGAAGCCTTTGTCCCATTTGTCTCTGATTTTGCTCCATTTGTTGCATTAATTGCAATAATAATGTATTAGTGTCTGGAATCTGTTTCCCTATGCTTTTTGGCAGTGCATTTTCACCGGCAACATTCACATTTTGACAAGCAGAAAATGTGTCTTGACTCATTTGAGAAAACGGTGAGGACTCAAAACCTGAATCTACAGTATTTGCAAAATTGTGTCCTGTCATTTCGGATTCCTGAGGCGAGCTGTTGCCGAGCGATCGATCGATATTGCATCCCTGTTCACTACCTGTTTCACTGTCTACGCCATTGTTTGCAGCCCGCTCTATTTCCCTATGCACAGTTACCAAATTACTACTTTGAACGTCTGTTAATTCATTACACAGTGGTGCTGGCAAGCTACGCTCGTCGTCACTATTATTTCTCAGTTTACTTTGGAGCTTAGTGTTACGTTTTTCACACGCCATTATTGTCACAATATTTCACACGATAACACAGAAAAACACAATTTGAAGAGCAAAAATAAGAGAACACGTTAACATAGCACTGAAAATAATATCTAGTTAATTGCAAGCGCAGCTGCGAAATACTTGGTGCAAATTGACATGCATGCCACAACAACAATGAAAGACTGCAACTACAAAGGAGATTCTCTCTACAATTACGCGCTAGCAATAAACAAAAGCTACACTAATTACACAAACTACAAGAAAAAAACAGAAGATTCCAGTGAGGTATCCTCGGCTAAGGGTCGACATATGAAACGTCCCCTTTGAACAATTTATACATGACTGTGCTTAAACTGACACAAAATATTTTTTTTTTTTAGCGCAACGCAATCTGACTTTCAGAAATCCCTACAAAAGAATGGCCCTTACTAACATTAACCTGTACCTTTCACAAATCACTTACCTCACAAAAATCTTCGTTACTCAAGCTACTGCAATACAGCGAGCGCCACTACTGCCAGCTAAATGAAAGATTCAAACTACGGAAGGCACTAACTACTAATAGGCATAGTTAGCAAATGAAAGATTTTAATAGAGAACAAACAATGTATTTACCTTAATAGTCATAATATATATAGCAGTTCATGACAAATTACAAAACTCCGCCATCTCTCTCCCTACATCCACCACTGCTGGCGGCTCACCTCCAACTGCGCAACGCTACGCGCTGTTCACATCCAGCTGCCGCTGCCCAACACTACAATGGCTGACAACAATGCAAACTAGACACAGACTGCACACAGCACAGCCAGTGATTTTTATACAGAGGCAGCGTTACCAATAAAAAAAACTAAACAGCCTACTTACATCATCACACACATCCATGCCCGAGGCAGGATTCGAACCTGCGACTGTAGAGATCGCGCGGTTCCAGACTGTAGCGCCTAGAACCGCTCGGCCACCCCGGCCGGCAAGGGCTGTAGCATAAAACATTTTAAAAAATATATTACCTTACTGAAGCTTGTTTCGGGAACATTTATTTTCACTATGTCTTATACTTATTAATTAATTTTCTTCCCATGACTTAGGTTAGCACTAAGGTTACTATTGTGAAATGTTTGTAATCTTGATCCGTAATATGACTATTGCTCAACATAGCTTTGCCTCCTTTGAACTCATCCATTACCCAATTACTGGTGCATCAACAAACTTATGACACTGATATCTTATTGGCATTTTCTGATGAAACTTGTATCCTGCATTTTTATGATGACATATTTTGCTTTAGTTACTGCATTGCTTCTGTGATGAAGCTTTGGTGTATGATTTGTCTTGGGCTAAGAATGTACATTTCATTTTGTTTACTGATTTCCCCACAATGATTTTTTGCTGCTTACGTATAGGATAAGATACTTTGCTGTACCGCCTATGCAATGAAATACTTGTTAAATGTTTGGCGTGTGAGTTTAAGAATTCCTATGTCTCTGAAGAGGCCTCTGCATGTAGTTCTGTTATCAACTTTACATAGCATTCTTTGTTTTTCCTTCTGAGGAAGAAATGCTTTCTTTCTTTGGCTGCATAAATCCCGAAATTTACGTCACATGGCAGTACTGAGAGAGAGAACGCAAAGTATAGCAGCAGACCTTTTTACAGTTCGACACTATAAGAGAGACGTCTAAAGCCTGAAAAAAAGCAACATACGCAGAGACAGTTGGTCTCATACTAAATTATAAACATCGTCAGCTCGAAGAATTTCGAGACAAGTTTGTAAAAATCTGCCTGGCTGATTGAAACTGTGTGCCAGATCAAGAGTAGAACTCGCTCGAGGTACCGGCGGAAATAAAATTATGACAGATCGTGAGTCTTCTTAGATAGCGCGATCCTTACGTCGCCCTCACACAACTGGATGATGCCACAGGCGGTCAGAACTCTCCCCCCCCCCCCCCCACCAACCCCTTCCCGCCACTCCTGCTGACGTCTGAGACTCACCACGCTACATCTCTGCGTCGTACCCCACATAGGGATGGGCGCATGGACACGCACCCCCTTTATTTTCTGCACTACACAAGACCAAGACGGTCATTCCCCCAACTCTACTGTCCCCTCTTCCTCGGCTTCCTCCCTCTTTCTGCCCAGTAGTGGCGCTGGGGACATCGTAGTCAGGACTCGCATATTGACCTCTGCCCACTCTGCCCCCATCTGCCGAGTGCATAGTGGTTTAGAAAGGCCTAATCCCTGGCAAAAATTCGAAAACTGAGAATTTCCCGTTTTAGGTTTTTGGGGTCGCTGATTACGAATTTGATGTCAAAATTATTTAACTCAAAATGGCGGACAAAAAAATGGTGGACATTTTGGAAAAATAATCACCTTATCGGTCCGAAAATTTGCACCAATACGTTTTCGAGGTCGCTGATTACGAATCTGATATCAAAATTATGAAATTAAAAATGGCGGACATTTTGGAAAAATTGTCACTTCATCGGTCCGAAAATTTGCACTATTGGGTTTTCGGAGTCGCTGATTACGATTTTGATATTAGATTCCTGACATTTGAAATTCCAGAATGAAAAACAATTTTGTAGAAAATGTAAATTTCTATTTTATTTTACGCACATAATTCCATACAATACATTGGATTAATTAAAAATCATAATCTGGGGCAGATGGATCCGTCATATATGTTTCGATTTCTGCTGAGTGGAAGGTACTATTTGTGACATACTCTTCTGGTGTTTCCAGTAGAAGTTCTAGTACATCAGAAGGTAATGGTGCACTATTTTTCATTTTCAGTTTTGAAAATTAGTTATCAGTGGGTCCGAGGATGCAAGAAGCCGACGAAAAACGTCAGATATTGTCTTCTCTCGAGTACATTTTCGAGAAAAATTTTCGAGGCACCGACGAATGTCCTTGTTCCTCCCTTCCTGAGCGTTCTCGGAAAGTTGTGCGATTGGCAAGACACTCATTTCAATTATTGCGTAGCCATGAATTAAAATGGTATGTACCAATGTTGGCATCGGGTATCAGGAATATAGCTCAACATATCGTTTCGCGACGTCTAAGCAATAAACCCTGAACTTTTCGATATGTACAGCGAAACGGCTCGTCATTGTCTGCAAAATTACTTTGCAACTTGCTACGAATTTCTCGTCCAAATTCAAAATTTCTGCTGTTAAGGCAGCGTTCTCAAAAAAACGTCGGGCTGTATTGCCATTGCTTATAATGCCAAATGCATGCTTAGTCATATCGACATTTAAACCTAAAGCAGCTTTAAATTTCTTTTCTATTTGTTCCTTACGATCTTCAACTACTTTCTTTTCATCCACTGATCGCTCCTGTCATTTACTCGTTCTGTCATTCAGCTTATATGCAATATGAACCATCCATTTCATAAACCTTATCCACGCGTGTAAGGAAGAAATTCCAAAATTTGTTTTCAAGCTATCACTTTCTGAATGAGATTTTCACTCTGCAGCGGAGTGTGCGCTGATATGAAACTTCCTGGCAGATTAAAACTGTGTGCCCGACCGAGACTCGAACTCGGGACCTTTGCCTTTCGCGGGCAAATGCTCTACCATCTGAGCTACCGAAGCACGACTCACGCCCGGTACTCACAGCTTTGCCCGCGAAAGGCAAAGGTCCCGAGTTCGAGTCTCGGTCGGGCACACAGTTTTAATCTGCCAGGAAGTTTCATGTCAATTTCTGTTTGTTCCACCAATCGTAAATTGTTGAAATTTTTCGCCGTCAAATTACATAAATAACATCTTTGCACAGATTTAGTGTCAGTAATAGCATTTCTCACCTTTCCATCTATCATTGTGAACGATAAGTCATATTTTACTTCAAAGGTAATACCCTCCTTTACTGTAGCGACTGTGACGAAAGTTGCTATCTGCTTATTAACGATATTTTTTTCATCAACAATTGACCGCACGGTTTCTTTCAAAAATTGCAATTTCAACGATCTGCAGTAACGGGTTGAAGAAGGCCTTGGGTTCTTCCAAACGACAAGTTGCTGCTCAGACTTGTCGTCTGAAGTTAGCATTTGTAACAGAACCATGGAAGTAAAAATGACGTGAACGTCAGAGCCGCCGCTTTCATCAAATTTTTGTTTATACTGCTGCGATGACGAACCATCGCATCCCCACTTCAAAATCAACTTCATGTTATTCGTGAAGGAACTGTCGAGTGTTTTCATGACATCAGATTGTACTTGAAGCAACCGAGCTGTAGTATGGTCTAGTAAAGCCTGCAGTGATACTTCCCCACTTGATTCCGTTATACGTATTGAACACTCTGATGGGTAGCAACGAGATTTAGCAACTAATATTTTATGATAATTGGGATAAGCCGACCTGTCGTTGTTTTAATTGGTTAATTCCCGGACCATATTGAACGTTTCTTTCGTCATTTTACCGCTTATTATCAAGTTTAAAGCAACATCTGCGCTAATTTCTTGACGTATTTGTCTACAACTTGGTGCGAATGCTGATACTGAGAGGCTCGCGTAGGGGAAGTGGTTGTAATGTCCTTGAGCACCTTTGCTGTAGCGTGGGACCCAGAAGCACGAAGATTCATTTCCGTTGCGAATGCCAATGCCCTTGGACTTGGTCCGCAGCTCGTGGTCGTGCGGTAGCGTTCTCGCTTCCCACACCCGGGTTCGCGGGTTCGATTCCCGGCGGGGTCAGGGATTTTCTCTGCCTCGTGATGACTGGGTGTTGTGTGCTGTCCTTAGGTTAGTTGGGTTTAAGTAGTTCTAAGTTCTAGGGGACTGATGACCGTAGATGTTAAGTCCCATAGTGCTCAGAGCCATTTGAACCATTTTTGAACCTTGGACTTGTTGATCTCCGAAGATCATCGACTTCTCGTCGCTTACTCCGTTCGCTGGATGATGAAGAGTCCAATGAGGGCCTTCCAGATTTGTGGCTTTTTTTCCGATCCTGATGATCACAATTAAGAGCAGGTTCCTCCATGTTTTTGAATTCCGCATTCTACAACAAATCGCAATAACGTTAGCTCGAAAGTGAAAAAAACGTTTAAATGAAAAATTTGAATGATACACTGGAACCTCTTTTATACTGACTCGCGTTTAAGTTGACTCGCGCTTATGTTCACTTCCCACCCCTCATTTATTTTGACCTTTTGTTCCCCCATCTCAGTAATCAACACACTGCAAAGCATAGCGGAATGCATTTGTGTTGGTGTGCAGAGAGAAAATGTGGAAGGAGAAAGTCATAGTGGTGGGAACCCCTCTCGAGTCAACATAAACGCGAGGTACATTTCGATGCAGTCAACATAAATAAGGTTCCAGTGTATAAGAAGTAGGAAAATAGTCAAACCGCAATAAATACGTCCTGGTCAAGCCATTCTTCATGATTAACGTAAAAGCGCTCCAGAATTCTGTGGCTATCCTGCCATTTTTTCTTTATTGTAAATAGGAGATTCCTTAAACATTTCCTTTCATCAATCGAAATTGCGAAAGAACATCCTTCCGATTCGGTAAAATCTTTTTCCAGAACATTTACTTGTTTGTCAAATTTTGAGCTACATTCATCACGTAGGGCTAAGAATATTTGTCTGCGTGTACAAATAACTTCTTTTCATGTATGTTCTGTTAAAATTTAAAAAAAATTGTATATATATATAGTATATAACATATTTTACGTAACGTAAAAGTATTATAAGCAATCCTACAGTCATGAACAATCGATTAAAAAACTGTATTATTCTGTTTTACAAATTGTGATTATTGTTCATGAATAATGTTTGAAATAATATTTGTAGACATATTTCGATATTTCTATAAAAATGGTCATTACCGTTGGAATTTTATTTAAAATCTTTATTCACAATGCTACACCGTTGCAATAATATACCGTACTTATCTCTACAATACTTTAGAAAGAGATAGAAAAAAAACCACGAAAAACCCTCCACACCTGTGACCTTTCAAGTCTAAGGTATAGAAAGTTGAGGGAAGAATATCGCCATCAGTCACAGTGCGTAATGCGCACGACAGCGACAACGGCAACACTAAAATCGTTGTTATTCAAAATGGGCAACTTTCGAGCAGCTAATTCTTGAAAATTTCATTAACAGATAGTTCAACCAACGTGTCCCTGTCAATGCCAGCGTTAAAACGTGTTAAAAAAATTTTGTATCGACTCAAATGTATTTCTAAAGAAGCGAAACAACATTTCTCGAGTTTTGGCCAGGGAATCGGCCGTTCTGAATCACTGTGGAGCGGTAGGATACCTGCAAATCTTATCGCGCAGCACGCCTCCTTCGCTCTTTGTCTACGGCGTTACACCTCTTAGCTTATTTTCAACTATTTTCATTGACCCCACACCATATTAATCAGGACTTTTGCACGCCTTGTTTGAGTCTAGTGTCTAATGTTGGTTGCGCCGAAAGGGCGGTCAGTACTTTCTATATATATATATATATATATATATATATATATATACACTCCTGGAAATTGAAATAAGAACACCGTGAATTCATTGTACCAGGAAGGGGAAACTTTATTGACACATTCCTGGGGTCAGATACATCACATGATCACACTGACAGAACCATAGGCACATAGACACAGGAAACAGAGCATGCACAATGTCGGCACTAGTACAGTGTATATCCACCTTTCGGAGCAATGCAGGCTGCTATTCTCCCATGGAGACGATCGTAGAGATGCTGGATGTAGTCCTGTGGAACGGCTTGCCATGCCATTTCCACCTGGCGCCTCAGTTGGACCAGCATTCGTGCTGGACGTGCAGACCGCATGAGACGACGCTTCATCCAGTCCCAAACATGCTCAATGGGGGACAGATCCGGAGATCTTGCTGGCCAGGGTAGTTGACTTACACCTTCTAGAGCACGTTGGGTGGCACGGGATACATGCGGACGTGCATTGTCCTGTGGGAACAGCAAGTTCCCTTGCCGGTCTAGGAATGGTAGAACGATGGGTTCGATGACGGTTTGGATGTACCGTGCACTATTCAGTGTCCCCTCGACGATCACCAGTGGTGTACGGCCAGTGTAGGAGATCGCTCCCCACACCATGATGCCGGGTGTTGGCCCTGTGTGCCTCGGTCGTATGCAGTCCTGATTGTGGCGCTCACCTGCACGGCGCCAAACACGCATACGACCATCATTGGCACCAAGGCAGAAGCGACTCTCATCGCTGAAGACGACACGTCTCCATTCGTCCCTCCATTCACGCCTGTCGCGACACTACTGGAGGCGGACTGCACGATGTTGGGGCGTGAGCGGAAGACGACCTAACGGTGTGCGGGACCGTAGCCCAGCTTCATGGAGACGGTTGCGAATGGTCCTCGCCGCTACCCCAGGAGCAACAGTGTCCCTAATTTGCTGGGAAGTGGCGGTGCGGTCCCCTACGGCACTGCGTAGGATCCTACGGTCTTGGCGTGCACCCGTGCGTCGCTGCAGTCCGGTCCCAGGTCGACGGGCACGTGCACCTTCCGCCGACCACTGGCGACAACATCGATGTACTGTGGAGACCTCACGCCCCACGTGTTGAGCAATTCGGCGGTACGTCCACCCGGCCTCCCGCATGCCCACTATACGCCCTCGCTCAAAGTCCGTCAACTGCACATACGGTTCACGTCCACGCTGTCGCGGCATGCTACCAGTGTTAAAGACTGCGATGGAGCTCCGTATGCCACGGCAAACTGGCTGACACTGACGGCAGCGGTGCACAAATGCTGCGCAGCTAGCGCCATTCGACGGCCAACACCGCGGTTCCTGGTGTGTCCGCTGTGCCGTGCGTGTGATCATTGCTTGTACAGCCCTCTCGCAGTGTCCGGAGCAAGTATGGTGGGTCTGACACACCGGTGTCAATGTGTTCTTTTTTCCATTTCCAGGAGTGTATATATATATATATATATATATATATATATATATGCAAAGAAAAAAGAAAATAGAAAAGGTAAACCTACGTTTCTAGCATTTGTAGACTTAGAGAAAGCTTTTGACAACGTTAACTGGAATACTCTCTTTCAAATTCTGAAGGTGGCAGGGGTAAAATACAGGGAGCGAAAGGCTATTTACAATTTGTACAGAAACCAGATGGCAGTTATAAGAGTCGAGGGGCATGAAAGGGAAGCAGTAGTTGGGAAAGGATTGAGACAGGGTTGTAGCCTCTCCCCGATGTTATTCAATCTGTATATTGAGCAAGCAGTAAAGGAAACAAAAGAAAAATTCGGAGTAGGTATTAAAATTCATGGAGAAGAAGTAAAAACTTTGAGGTTCGCCGATGACATTGTAATTCTGTCGGAGACAGCAAAGGACTTGGAAGAGCAGTTGAACGGAATGGACAGTGTCTTGAAAGGAGGATATAAGATGAACATCAACAAAAGCAAAACGAGGATAATGGAATGTAGTCAAATTAAATCGGGTGATGCTGAGGGAATTAGATTAGGAAATGAGACACTTAAAGTAGTAAAGGAGTTTTGCTATTTAGGGAGTAAAATAACTGATGATGGTCGAAGTAGAGAGGATATAAAATGTACACTGGCAATGGCAAGGAAATCGTTTCTGAAGAAGAGAAATATGTTAACATCGAGTATAGATTTAAGTGTCAGGAAGTCGTTTCTGAAAGTATTTGTATGGAGTGTAGCCATGTATGGAACATGGACGATAAATAGTTTGGACAAGAAGAGAATAGAAGCGTTCGAAATGTGGTGCTACAGAAGAATGCTGAAGATAAGGTGGGTAGATCACGTAACTAATGAAGAGGTATTGAATAGGATTGGGGAGAAGAGAAGTTTGTGGCACAACTTGACTAGAAGAAGGGATCGGTTGGTAGGACATGTTTTGAGGCATCAAGGGATCACAAATTTAGCATTGGAGGGCAGCGTGGAGGGTAAAAATCGTAGAGGGAGACCAAGAGATGAATACACTAAGCAGATTCAGAAGGATGTAGGTTGCAGTAGGTACTGGGAGATGAAGAAGCTTGCACAGGATAGAGTAGCATGGAGAGCTGCATCAAACCAGTCTCAGGACTGAAGACCACAACAACAACAACATATATATATATATATATATATATATGCTTGTACGAATAAAGATGTTTCGCTTTATCTGCTTCCAGTTCCCATAAAAACTACATCTTTCCATTTTTTTAGAATTTGAACGAATTCACTTTAAAAAAAAGTCGGTAGAGCATTTGGCTATGAAAGGCACAGATTCCGAGTTCGAGTTTTAATCTGCCAGGAAGTTTCATATCAGCGCACACTCTGCTGCAGAGGAAAACCTGAATCCAGCTTTTAAAAAATTCTTCAAACTTTTACGATAATACTCTTAGTTTTTCTGAAACGTAAACCTTGTGCAGAAATAAACAACTCTCCTATTCGTTCCCACTATTACTTGCGTTGTATTTGACGACACCAAACGGCAGAACATAAGCTTCGAATTCTGCCTACATGAATAGCGCAGATCAATTCACACAGTACTTTTGAAATTAACTTTCCGAAGCTGCCCATATAACTACATTTCACATTAAGTCACGATCCTCATCTTATGGGAAACACCGATAATGTCTGAACCATCATTAACTGGAAGGTTCTGGAAACATAAATCAAGGTTGCTACACATACATAGTCAGCTCATCTTGACAGTATGACACAATTCAGCAGTAGTGGCCACGCGGTTCTAGGCGCTCCAGCCTGGAACCGCGCGACCGCTACGGTCGCACGTTCGAATCCTGCCTCGGGCATGGATGTGTGTGATGTCCTTAGGTTAGTTAGGCTTAAGTAGTTCTAAGTTCTTGGGGACTGATGACCTCAGATGTTAAGTCTCATAGTGTTCAGAGCCATCTGAACCACAATTCAGTAGACATTGCTGCGAGTTACTACGACGGCGAGCTGAAGAGTAATGCCTCTGAAATTTTTATGTGGAAACTCTTAAAGCTTTCAAAATAAAACAAACGTTATAAAAATTCTGCATCTTTTTGCTTCGTGCCTACAAATTTATTTCTCACCATAGTCCCCTGGCGACGAATAAATGTCTACCGATGAGATATCACACTTTTACATTCGTCGCCAAACTGCGACCCGAATCATGTAATATTACGGCCCGTGGTTCTCAGCCGTATTTAATAAAACATGCATTCACCAACCAACATTAGAATCTAGAAAGTCAACTAACGCTAAGAGCTTCTTACGAGAGTAGTTTTCTAACACAAGGGAAGTCCGCGACGATCACGGATATACTTCATATTTTGTACCCCTTTAGTAGGCCGTTAAAACAACATAATGTGCAAGCAGTAAGGTGCCCTGCTCTGGCAATTCAGAGAAAATCGCAAGAGAAGTTTCAAGTGTCTATTATATAACTGGTGTATCTGTGCGAAGGTGTCTGCCGTCAGTAGTCATCGTGATCAAATAGTTAACGTTCGTGCTATAGAAGAGGTTCGCAGACGAGGCGGCAGTTTGAATTCCGTTAACGCTTATTTTTCAGTTTGTATTTTTTTCGTCACTGCTCACATTATTTAATTTATATGACATTTGAGAGGTAATATAATGAAAAGAAACCCACGTGCATTTACATGAAGTTGTGGTGAATTTCATATATTATTTGACTATTCAAATAGTAAATTAAATTTTCAAGAACGATGGACAGGCTTGAAAAGCCCAAGGCAAACTTCGATAAATACTGATGCAAATGACATTACTCACAATCACTAATACAGTAAGTCACAATGTGCCAGACCACAAGAATAATGTACAATCACTCATCGGGTGTGCTCTCGACACCAAACGTTGCAGAATGGTATTTTTCATACGGATGTGAAATATAAATTGAAACTTCATGCAAATACGCGTGTATTTTTCATTATATGACCTCTCAAATATCATATAAATTAAATAATAATACTACTAATGAAAAAAGGTAGATTTATAACTAACTTTGGTCGGGAGCCAAACCGTCGGCTAATGCATGTTCCTTTTACAAAACTCAAACACTAATCACTTGATCACCACGAATGCTAACGTCTCACTCCTACACACAGATATACAGGGTGGTCCATTGATAGTGACTGTGCCAAATATCTCACGAAATAAGCATCAAACGAAAAAACTACAAAGAACGAAACTGGTCTAGCTTGAAGGGGGAAACCAGATGGCGCTATGATTGGCCCGCTAGATGACGCTGCCATAGGTCACACGGATATCAACTGCGTTTTTTTAAAATACGAAACCACATTTTTTATTACAGATTCGTGTAGTACGTAAAGACATATGAATGTTTTCCTTGGACCACTTTTTTCACTTTGTGATGGCGCTGTTATATTGTCACAAACATATGGCTCACAATTTTACACGAACAGTTGGGAACAGGTAGATTTTTTAAATTAAAATACAGAACGTAGATACGCTTGAACATTTTATTTCCGTTGTTCCAATGTGATACATGTACCTTTGTGAACTTATCATTTCTGAGAACGCATGCTGTTACAGCGTGATTACCTGTAAATTCCACATTAATGCATTAAGTGCTCAAAATGATGTCCGTCAACCTCAATGCATTTGGCAATACGTGTAACGACATTCCTCTCAACAGCGTGTAGTTGACCTTCCGTAATGTCCGCACATGCATTGACAATGCGCTGACACATGTTGTCAGGCGTTGTCGGTGGATCACGATAGCAAATATCCCCACAGAAAGAAATCCGCGGACGTTAGACCCGGTGAACGTGCGGTCCATGGTATGGTGCTTCGACGACCAATCCAACTGTCATGAAATATGCTATTCAATACCGCTTCAACCGCACGCGAGCTATGTGCCGGACATCCATCATGTTGGAAGTACATCGCCATTCTGTCATGCAGTGAAACATCTTCTAATAACATCGGTAGAACATTACGTAGGAAGTCAGTATACATTGCACCATTTAGATTGCCATCGATAAAATGGGGGCCAATTATCCTTCCTCCCATAATGCCTCACCATACATTAACCCGCCAAGGTCGCTGATGTTCCACTTGTCGCAGCCATCGTGGCTTTCTGTTGCCCAATAGTGCATATTATGACGGTTTACATTACCGCTGCTGGTGAACGACGCTTCGTCGCTAAATAAAACGCGTGCAAAAATCTGTCATCGTTCCGTAATTTCTCACGTGCCCAATGGCAGAACTGTGCACGACGTTCAAAGTCGTCGCCATGCAATTCCTGGTGCTTAGAAATATGGTACGGGTGCAGTCAATGTTGGTGTAGCATTCTCAACACCGACGTTTTTGGGATTCCCGAGTCTCGCGCAGTTTGTCTGCTACTGATGTGCGGATTAGCCGCAACACCAGCTAAATCACCTACTTGGGCATCATCATTTGTTGCAGGTCGTGGTTGACGTTTCACATGTGGCTGAACACTCCCTGTTTCCTTAAATAACGTAACTATCCGGAGAACGGTCCGGACACTTGGATGATGTCGTCCAGCATACCGAGCAGTATACATAGCACACGCCCGTTGGGTATTTTCATCACAATAACCGTACATCAACACGATTTCGATCTTTTCCGCAATTGGTAAACGGTCCATTTTAACACGAGTAATGTATCACGAAGCAAATACCGTCCGCACTGGCGGAACGTTACGTGATACCACGTACTTATACGTTTGTGACTATCACAAAGCGACAAAAGTGGTCCAAGTTAAACATTCATATTTCTTTACGTACTACACGAATATGTAATAAAAAATGGGGGTTCCTATTATAAAAAACGCAGTTGATATCCGTTTGGCCTATGGCAGCGCCATCTAGCGGACCAACCATAGCGCCATCTGGTTTCCCCCTTCAAGCTAGACGAGTTTCGTTCTTTGTAGTTTTTTCATTTGACGCTTATTTCGTGAGATATTTGACCCGGTCACTATCAATGGACCACACTGTATAAGCCAGATAACAAATTCGTAAAACTTCTCTTGCAATTTTCTCGGAATTGCCAGAATAGTACATCTTATTACTTCCGTGTTATGTTGTTCTAATGGCGTACTAAACATGTACAAAATTTGAAGTAAATCGTTGATCCTAACATTGTGGCCTCCTGTTGTCAGTAAAAAACAAAAGTATTTAAAGTGACAGTAACAAGTTCTCAATTTTAACTTCTGTTAGTAGATATGGTCACCATCTAAGTAAAGTTGTCCGCTAATCTCAGGGGCAGAGGATCAAGTAGCTCAACCACTTCGGGGTTAGAGGATGTGTGATAGGGGAAATGTTTTACTGTTTATCATCCAGCACTGCAACTCAGGGGATTACGCGACTCGTACCGATCACCATCTATGACATAAACTTTGACACGTAACGTGGATTCGTGAGTGCGCATTACAGAGACGGCCGTCTTGAATTGTGGTATTTCTTTGTAGCCAGGGCTATGAAATTAAATTAAGGATGTTGTAATAGAATGCAATGAGTAGAAGAAAAATGACAATCAAAACATTTAGGAAACATTTGCGGTCGTGTCTTATATAGCACAATGCATTTAAATATAAGCAGAATTACTGTTATTAATAAATTAATCATCAAGTCATGCAGAATAAGCAACACTCCGTTAGGCAACTTTGAGCTCATTGAGGGTAGCAGCAATATGAAACAAAGAGAACAGTTGGCACGATTTGTTACGAATGGTGCCCAGTTTTAACGATCAGTACATGGGGAAGGGAAGCAGTGGTTGGGAAGGGAGTGAGACAGGGTTGTACCCCATCCCTGATGTTATTCAATCTGTATATTGAGCAAGCAGTAAAGGAAACAAAAAAAATTCGAAGTAGGAATTAAAATCCATGGAGAAGAAATAAAAGCAGTTGAACGGAATGGACAGAGTCTTGAAAGGAGGATATAAGATGAACATAAACAATAGCAAAACGAGGATAATGGAGTGTAGTCGAATTAAATCGGGTGATGCTCAGGGAATTAGATTAGAAAATGAGACCCTTAAAATAGTAAATGAGTTTTGCTGTTTGGGGAGCAAAATAACTGATGCTGGTCGAAGATGAGAGGATATAAGATGTAGACCGGCAATGGCAAGGAAAGCGTTTCTGAAGAAGAGAAATTTGTTAACATCGAGTATAGATTTAAGTGTCAGGAAGTCGTTTCTGAAAGTACGAGTATTTTTATGGAGTGCAGCCATGTATGGAAGTGAAACGTGGACGATAAATAGTTTAGACAAGAAGAGAACAAAAGCTTTCGAAATGTGGTGCCACAGAAGAATGGTGAAGATTAGGTGGGTAGATCAAATAACTAATGAAGAGGTATTTAATAGAATTGGGGGGAAGAGAAATTTGTGAGACAACTTGACTAGAAGAAGGGATCGATTGGTAGGACGTTTTCTGAGGCATCAAGTGTCCACCAGTTTAATATTGGAGGGCAGCGTGTATGGTAAAAATCGTAGAGGGAGACCAAGAGAAGAATACACTAAGGGAAGTTAGAAGGATGTAGGTTGCAGTAGGTACTGAGAGATGAAGAAACTTGCACAGGATAGAGTAGAATGGAGAACTGCATCAAACCAGTCTCAGAACTGAAGACCACAATAACAACAACAACTTGGGGACCGACGGATAACTTATCGCGCCCTTGCCGTAGCTAGTCTATTGGTGGTTCATAACATACTAATTCATGTACCTTGCCAACGAATAGTGATCAGTACATATGTGGCCAGAGATGACTCACCACAATGACAGTACTGGCTCTTGATCAAAGAGGTTTTACGACCACTGATGCAAAATGTTTGCCTTCCTTGAAGGAGCCTCTGCTTGCACCACTTCATCACTGTGAATGTGAAGTCCTCGAAGGCGTTCTTTGAGTTTTCAAAACAAATGAAAATCGGATAGGGCCAAGTCGGGACTGTATGCACGACGATCGATCGCAATGAACCCAAGACTTCGGATTGTTGCAGAAGTCACAGCGCTCGTGTGTGGTCTGTCATTGTCATGATGAAGGAGATGGGGTGCTCCGTGTTTTGACGAACTCACCGAATTCGCAACTGGATTACAGTAAGCTGTTTCTCACTCGCCAACATATTTACGTTACGCTCCGCCATGTTACACACTACAATTCGGAGATCTCTGTCGGCAGTGAGCTGCAGATATCTAGATATGAAGAATAAAGATTTAGAATGTTAGTAACGTTTGTTTTATGTAAAAAGCATAAGGAATGACTGCTAGAGTGATAACGGCATCTACAATAATTCATAGCAACTGTGATGGGGTCGTGTTGCTGCATTTGTTAGTATGAATAAGTTATTTTTGGCAGTTATTTATATCCATTATAAATAACCGCTATCAAAAAATAACTTAAATGCGATAAATGATATCGAAATCTGTTAAGCCCTGCGATCGTCAAACTGCGAGGCCCGAATTAAGTATTTGAGCGGCCCGCAGTTGTAAGTCGTATTTCATAACGATGTTCATCAATCAACTAACAGCGGAATTCGAAAACATCAGCTAACTGTTAGAGCTTCTTAAGAGTGTACTTTTCTGCTCAGTAAATAAATAAAAAAAAAACAGAAACACTTCCAGACACAAATATTTTAAATATTTTAACATGTGTTTAATTTTAATTGAAGCTTCTGGAAAAAAGGAATTTTAGAATTTTGTGGTGAGGACTTATGGGACCAAACTGCTGAGGTCATCGGTCCCTAAGCGTACACACGCTTTAATCTAACTTAAACTAACTTACGCTAAGGACGACACACACACACACACACACACATGCCCAATGGAGGACTCGAACCTCCGACGGGGGCAGCTACGCGGACCGTGTCAAGACGCCTTAAAACGCGCGACTATCCCGCGCGGCCCTGGAAAAGAGCTTTTATGAATCAGAAACAGGGAAAGAACGAATACTCACGATGTGCTGATATTGGCTGTACCTGTCTCCTTCGTCGAAGTAAAAATATACAAGGGAAATCATAGCAGGCGCATAAAATGTTGTCCCCGATCACCTCAGAGGCGAAGTGGGGTGAAGAGGTCGATAGAACCGTCGTTGTGGCGTGAGGGGAGTGGGGGCGGGGAATGTTCTCTTGTTTGTCTTCCATTGGTGACAAGTTATGGTCGCAAAACGGAGTGACATGAGTTCACAGGACAGATACGGTCATTTTTCAAATTTCGTACATACTTATTGCAAGAAATACGAAATTAAATTAAAACTGTTGTAATAAAGTGCAATGAGTCAAAGACAAATGACATTTAAAAAATGTAGTAAACATTTATTATTGCGTCTCGTAGTACTTAATACGTTTAAATATAAGTAAACTTACTGGTACTAATTCATCATCCGCTCACACTGACAGCACAACAACACATCGTCAGGCAATTATTGTATCACAGCTTCGTGGTAGCTGAGGGTGGCAACAGTCTGAAACCGAGAACACCTGACACGAAGTGTTCCGAATTGTGCCGACTTAATGACTGGTCCTTGGGGGGTAGCGGGCACCGAAGTCTAATTTATGTACGTTACTAATTAATCATACAGGGTGTTTCCAAAAGGACTTCACAACTTTGAAAATTCATATAAATCAATTCATAGTACCTGCAGAGATGATTGTAGTGTCAATTTGTAGGGAAATATATCACGTTTCGTTTCGTGTAGTCCGCTAGTGTCGAGTCACACCGTAAGGAGCGCTAGCGGCAGTTGCGTTAAAGGTGGCTGCCTTCACTGAACCCTGGCGTGCTAGCTGTATGTTTTGGTCTGAAGAATCGAAGTCGGCGACAACACTTCAGTGTAATTTTCGTACCAAGCAGGCTAAAGATCCTCCTAGTACGCCTACAAATCCACATAAAACATTGCAACATGTTTGTGGTAGTCCTGAACTGAACGTTTTTTTGTGCATTGAGCAAGAACAAAGTGTACGACCCCTTTTTTTTTCCTGAGAGAACCCTCAACGGGGTAGTGTACTTGTAAATGTCACAACAATTTTTGATACCACGGATTAACACCACTCGATTTTTTTTTCATGGGAATTTATCAAGGATATCGTGTTTGTACCTCCTGTGCCGGCTTCTCTACCTCAACTTAGAGCAAGAATATACGCCACCACTGAGCAATTTACACCTGCAACACTACAGCGAGTTTGGGAAGAAATTGACTTCCGATGGGAAGTATGCAGGATAACCAACGGAAGCCACATACAACATCTTTAGTTTAAGGTAAGAAAACCTGATGTGTTTCCCTACAAATTAACACTAAACCCTTCTACCAACAAATTTATGTGAATTTTTAAATTTTTAAAGTCCTTTTTGAAACCCCTGTAAGATCGTTCCATATGTGGCCCGAGGCGGCGTCCCGCAGTGTCGGTATTGGTTCTTGAGCAGAAAACATTGACGACCACTACCCTATTACAGAGGCTAGCCAGTGAGAGTTTGTCACAAAGTGCAGCTAACACATTAAAACTTAAAATGTGTACTCTTAGACGATATGGACTCTTGACCGACCTTCGCCGATGCATTCTGCGGTACCGTCGTCATCGATAACGTTACACTGGCAGTGGACCACTGCAGCTGCATGTTGACTTTGCGTCACCGGAGGCGGCAATCGAGACGAGGCTGGAGCCACGCCTGTGGGGAACTGCGGAGCGCTAGCGGCGCGTAGCGGTAATGAAACACGGTCCCAAGGGACAACCGCGGTCCCTCAAAGTTCTCTAAGTCCCTGCAGATCCTCGAACGCGATGCTTTCCGCATCCGCTTACCCTCCTTTGCCAACTCATTAAATTCCCGCCTCTCCTCACTCGCATCGAGTACCTCAGAATGATCTAGACCAGGGGTCCCCAACAAAATTTTCTCGAGGACCCCCTCATGATTGTGGTACCTTGTGATATCACTGTGTATCAAGTACCTAAAAAGCCAAATTAAGAGTCTTTTTATACGTTTTCTATTTTTGGTACTAAGAAAAAAACATTGACACATTCATTATAGAAAAAATACTGAGCGGCCAAAACAAAAAATCATCATACGAAATATATTTAATACATTTTTTATTCTAATAACATCTTGCGGACCCCTCTGGCATAGCTCACCACCTGTTGGGAACCACTGATCTAGACCATCCGTAAACTCGACTCCAGCAATCCTATTGTGTCCCTTCTCCTTTCCAGTCCTCTTGTGCTCCCATGCCTCTACCTAGACATCGCACCAATCCTACAACTGCATACCCTCCAAGCCCTCTCTCAAAGATATTTCAACTGTCTTCCTCTCCTTGTGAGCGTGTGGGGTTGCTATTCTGTCATTCTGCGCAACGGATTAATCTGAGATGTACCCTTTACCCTGTGGCTCTTGCAAGATGCAATTTCCACCCCCACACTACTACAGAAGTCAGACAGACGCTCCTAACGTTCTAAAAAGAAATTCCTCATAAACTTTCAGCAATAAATATCTTCTGGAGTCGTCCGCTGTAAGGAAATGACACAAAAATTTACAAAATTTCTTACGTAACTAGTGGTATACTTGGGTACTGGAGTAGTGCTAGTTAGCGTAAGAAAAACATGAAACTAACGAAAATTATTATTTATTTTGCAAAAATTCTGAGAAATCACAATGGCACTTTTAGTTATGAATTGAACAAGTTATATCCTGGTTCTTTTCGGAATGTGAAGTTACCTCTCAAGGATAGGATTCGCTAATGAAATTTCTATTCAAAGTTTAAGGTTGTTATTGACTTGGCAGAATGGCTGAGAGCCGCGCCTACTCTACTTGAGTAATTATCCGTTAGAATGTTGCTAGGTACGGTCGAGGCTGTCGTGTGTGAAATGCAGTGAAGTGTCTGTTGTGGAGGAAATATGGGGCTCGCAATAGCTGTAGCGCACAATACGGTAAGCTGCGATGACTGCTGTCTGCGCCGCTCGCTGCTGACAAATCAGATAACTCTCGTTGTATCTGGATTGACCTTCGCCAATCAAACTCTCCCTACGCCTTTATGAAGTCAAGGACTCCTATTCACCCCTATTCTAACTATTGACGTGGTACACCGGTCAGATAACCAGTCCACCGCGATGCCACTCAAAATTCGCTCGCAAGCATTTAACTATAACTCTGTCTGTTCACACCGCACAATAAGTGTGTCGGCCAACACAGTGAACAACGCTTTTTGCAAGGATTCAATATAGAGTCACACTTCGATTCGCTCTCGACAGAGGTGCTCTCCCAGTGAAGTACTCAGGAGAGACTTGTTCCTCACTCTTTGAGTACACGTATGAGCGCGCACGCTCTCGTTATGTGTTCTCGCTCCAAGAGCGACAACGGAACAGACCCTCTCCACGCCAGACGTGAAGGGGTATATCTTTCAGTCTCTTCCATTACTCCTTCAGCTCAAGGCGTCAGAAATATCGTCTGCCAATCAGCATTGCTCTTCTAAAACTGGAGAATGACGTTTCGTTTAAGGCGACCAATCCGGAAATCTGCAGTATCGGTGTTTGGCTTTTGCTGTCTCCCTGTGAAAATCTCTGAAACTGCATGCTAGTGCAAAGAATGCGTAGGCTGACCGCTCCCACACAATTTGCTTCTAAGCCGAACACGGGGTCGTCCTTTCACTCAGGCAAACGCTGTCTGCTCTACGGGCAGTCACCGGCCGACGTAGATGGGTTGGGACCGGCCTCCTGGCGTGCGGTTGCCTCTCTCGAACTAAAAGCTCCAGTGACCATCGTGTCTGGAATGTATGTGTGTACGCCAGCCTCGAGTATTTCAACCACGGTGTGCACTTGCGATTTATTAGTTATCTGCATATCGTTTACATGAATTCATACGACACTGACTTTATCTTATCGAGTTTGGGTTCGAATGAAGCGTCCTGATGTGCGGAATATGATTGTGAGGGCGGAATATGTAGCAATGAAGGTCAGGAGACCACGACGCCTCACATCCTGGACCACAAATACCGCCCTGACGTATACCCATCCCACAAACTCTGAATCCAGCACACACTATCCACACACCCGCCTCCAAAGAGCTCCCTCCTCATCCTCTCCCCATAGCATGCTCCTCCTTTTCCCCTTCCCTGTCGCCCCTCACTCCTTTTCCTCTCATATTTATAGCTCGCAATACCAGCTACCCTTCTGTCCGTATCCTCCACAGTCATCACTGTGTCCTCACCACAGTCCTCAGTCATCGTCACCACCTTTTTTTCATCAACAATCTACTGTCCCAGAGCAGGTCCTTATCTAGCTTTAGTGAAGGTGTACGGTGCTCCGCTTTTGATGGTCAGTGCATCTCCTGTCGTTTTCAGTGTTTCTCAAGTTTTTTTTTTAATCCCCCAAGTGTTTTTCAAGTTCTTTTAACTGTGCCATCTGTCAAAATTTTTATCGCTGTTTTTAAACGCTTCATTAAGGCGGTTTACGTTCTACCATTAATATCACCTTTAAAATACGTTTAATTTCATGCTATATATGTCTCCTTTTTTGTTTAGTTTAACTTAGAGACCAGTTCTGCTGGATGAAGAGCGCCCACCCACCCCTCCCCCTTGCCCACATGGGGCGAGGGTGGATGAAATAACAACAAGGAAAAAAAAGAAAAAGCGCAACAGTTCCGAAGTTCCGTTTGAAGTTCAGATCGAGTACAATTCTGCTTCCAGTGGACATAGTCGTCATGTCGTCACTCTGTCCAGTTTATGTCAGTCTTGTGTATTCAGAGTGTTTAGTTGTGTTTAACGAGAAGTGTCTGCAGTAACTGCACTTAGAACATTTAGAGCGCGATATCTACAGACTTGTCCAAGATTTTTGTCTGTATACATAATTCCAAGCGTGCTCCCGTCATTCATAGCAGTGGAGAGCTCTAAAGACATATTAAATAAAGTATTACGTTATTTGACTGTGAGCGTTAATCGACTGTTCTCTTTTTCTGCTCGCCTATACAAAAGGAGAAAACAACACACTGATTACATACCGTTGGAGTTTTTTGAGCGGAGCCTCTACTATTTGGTCGAGTAGCTTCTCAATTGACATCACGAGGCTGAGTGCACTCCACAAAAATGACAACAGCGCATGGCGGCCTGAATGCTCACCCACCCAAGTGCCGGCCACGCTGTATAGCGCTTAACTTCAGTGTTTTCACAGGAACCGGTGTAGCCACTGCGGCAAGGCCCTTGCGTTGCAGGAAAACTCAGGACGCCAGTAAATGCAGTTAACACATTCGATAATGCTAAAAACAGACATACAAATAAACGCGTGCGCACGACACAAATGCTAATCACGTACTAACTACATGAAATATATTCTCTTCGCGGGAGGTAAAATTCGCTGACAAAGAGTTTTTTTTTTTTTCTTCTTCTTCTAAAAGACTGAACGCTACAATGTGACCTGTACACAGTCTACCAACGTATTACGAAAGGTCATTCATGTTGTGTCTTGGAATCCTGCATACTCGGTTCGCTAGACAAACAACTAAAACAACTCGTATTAATGAGTTTTATTACAACAAGACAATTACAAGACTTAACTTCGATAGATGTGTTGCAAGCAAAGGACGACATACAAAATAGTCAGTCTTCTTCAGAATAGACAAACCCAAGTCTGTTCTACGTACAGAGTATTAATGACAGATGCTAGCGTTGAAGTTGCTATCAAAGTGGACTGCCACCAGTCGGGCTCAGCGCATATGTCTTCTTCACCTAGGGGGCGCTGCTGTCGCGTCCTGGTAGGAGGTCGGTCAGCGTGCGATTGGCTGACCTATTTTTACAGCAGTCGCTTCTCTGTCGTTCCCGACTGGCGTACCGGCGCTGACTTTACGCCGTAACAATTCACGCTTTGACTGTTCATGTAGCGTCACCTTAGGCCAAGAAGTGTTTGTCAGTGCGACATGTTGCCCTCCGAAGTGGCGTAGACTCTACCGTTATCATGGGGCATGAGATATTTGATACGTACCTCACAGTGATCACCCGTTGTCAACAACGCCAGCTGGTGTCCACGAATCATGACTCGTAGGCACACTGAATGCACCATTGCGCTGCCTTTTTGGATACAGTAAAATAATGAGTGCTCTCAACAGGGAATCTCAGGTATGTCCATACGTCTAGATTCCTATAAGGCTTTACATAACGTTCGTCACAAGTGGCTTCTAACCATACAGCGTACCTGTGGAGTATCGTCTCAGTTGTGCGACTGGTTTTGTGATTTCATGTCAGACCGTTCACATTTCGTTGCAAGTGACGGGCATCATCTAGTGAAACACACGTGATATCTGCCGATCGCCAAGGAAGTGTTACAGGACCTCTCCTGTTCTCAGTCTGCGCCCTCTGATCAAAGTTCTGGGCACCACTACGTAATGCAGAAAAACCGTTAAATGTTAGAGAGGCAGCCCCGCCAATATGAAAGGAGGAGGGGAATGCTGTGTTGTCAGCAGAGAAGCTGTAAGACCAGAATGTGTCGGTCAGGAAAGTTCAGTGAATTGGAACGAAGGTTACTCATTGGAAGGCACTTGAGTGACAAATCCATCAGGGACGTTTCACCCGTTCTAAAGCTGCCCAGTTCGGCTTTTGCTGATGTGACTTTGAGGTGGAAACACGAAGGAGCAAACACAGGTAAACCAAAACCAGGCAAACCCCATGTACTGATGGAGTATTATTGAGGGTGGTCGTAAAGAAATGCATGAAAACAGAGGTAAGGATCTCTCGTGAGTTCCAAAGCGCTACCAACTGTCCAGATAGCTCAACCACTGTACGTAAAGAGTTAAAAAGAATGGGGTGCATTGATCTATCAGTTCCTTGTAAGCCACATATTTTTGCAGTCAGTGTTACTGTAAGTAGGCTGTTCAGGTTTTTATGTTGGTAACGCCACGTAGTGTTCTGAACGAAAATCACTGACTGCGCTGTGTTCAGTCTGTGGTTAGTTGGGTTCATTGTTGGAATATTCGTTAGTGTAGCGTTGGGCGGTTGGATGTGAATAGCTCGTAGCGCTGGGCTGTTGGAGGTGATCCGCCAACACTGGTGGATGTGGGGAGAGAGATGCCAGAGGTTTGAGAGATTACTATGAGCGGACGATCTGGACGTATGTCTGTCAGAAAAAGGAAATTTGTAAGACTGGACATCATGAAACTGATATATATATATATATATATATATATATATATATATATATATATATATATATATATATATATATACACTCCTGGAAATTGAAATAAGAACACCGTGAATTCATTGTCCCAGGAAGGGGAAACTTTATTGACACATTCCTGGGGTCAGATACATCACATGATCACACTGACAGAACCACAGGCACATAGACACAGGCAACAGAGCATGCACAATGTCGGCACTAGTACAGTGTATATCCACCTTTCGCAGCAATGCAGGCTGCTATTCTCCCATGGAAACGATCGTAGAGATGCTGTATGTAGTCCTGTGGAACGGCTTGCCATGCCATTTCCACCTGGCGCCTTAGTTGGACCAGCGTTCGTGCTGGACGTGCAGACCGCGTGAGACGACGGTTCATCCAGTCCCAAACATGCTCAATGGGGGACAGATCCGGAGATCTTGCTGGCCAGGGTAGTTGACTTACACCTTCTAGAGCACGTTGGGTGGCACGGGATACATGCGGACGTGCATTGTCCTGTTGGAACAGCAAGTTCCCTTGCCGGTCTAGGAATGGTAGAACGATGGGTTCGATGACGGTTTGGATGTACCGTGCACTATTCAGTGTCCCTCGACGATCACCAGTGGTGTACGGCCAGTGTAGGAGATCGCTCCCCACACCATGATGCCGGGTGTCGGCCCTGTGTGCATCGGTCGTATGCAGTCCTGATTGTGGCGCTCACCTGCACGGCGCCAAACACGCATACGACCATCATTGGCACCAAGGCAGAAGCGACTCTCATCGCTGAAGACGACACGTCTCCATTCGTCCCTCCATTCACGCCTGTCGCGACACCACTGGAGGCGGGCTGCACGATGTTGGGGCGTGAGCGGAAGACGGCCTAACGGTGTGCGGGACCGTAGCCCAGCTTCATGGCGACGGTTGCGAATGGTCCTCGCCGATACCCCAGGAGCAACAGTGTCCCTAATTTGCTGGGAAGTGGCGGTGCGGTCCCCTACGGCACTGCGTAGGATCCTACGGTCTTGGCGTGCATCCGTGCGTCGCTGCGGTCCGGTCCCAGGTCGACGGGCACGTGCACCTTCCGCCGACCACTGGCGACAACATCGATGTACTGTGGAGACCTCACGCCCCACGTGTTGAGCAATTCGGCGGTACGTCCACCCGGCCTCCAGCATGCCCACTATACGCCCTCGCTCAAAGTCCGTCAACTGCACATACGGTTCACGTCCACGCTGTCGCGGCATGCTACCAGTGTTAAAGACTGCGATGGAGCTCCGTATGCCACGGCAAACTGGCTGACACTGACGGCGGCGGTGCACAAATGCTGCGCAGCTAGCGCCATTCGACGGCCAACACCGCGGTTCTTGGTGTGTCCGCTGTGCCGTGCGTGTGATCATTGCTTGTACAGCCCTCTCGCAGTGTCCGGAGCAAGTATGGTGGGTCTGACACACCGGTGTCAATGTGTTCTTTTTTCCATTTCCAGGAGTGTATATCAGTTTCATGATGTCCAGTCTTACAAATTTCCTATATATATATATATATTTTATATATATATATATATATATATATATATATATATATGACTTTTGAACACTATTCAGGTAAATACAGTGTTTGATTTCTATCAAAATCTTTCATTTGCTAACTATGCCTATCAGTAGTTTGCGCCTTCAGTAGTTAGAATCCTTTATTTAGCTGGCAGTATTGGCGCTCGCTGTATTGCAGTAGTTCGAGTAACGAAGATTTTTATGAGGTAAGTGATTCGTGAAAGGCATATGTTATTCTTTTGTAGGGATTACTGAAAGTCCGATTGCGTTCCGCTAAAAATATTGTGCGTCAGTTTAGTGATGATCAGAATAAGTAAAGAGAGAACTGTCTGAGTGCGTTCAGTTTTGGTGAGCTGTTTGAAAATCAAGTAAGTTTCATGTGTAATGCCAACAGTGAAGTTTGGAGGAGGTGGTTTATGGTATGGGAATGTCTTTCAAGATTAGGTTGCGGTCCCCTTATTGTACTTAAGAAAAGAAAAAAGAAAAGGATATGTACACATTTTTCAGCATTGTGCACTGTGTGTAGTTGAGGAACAGTTCAGAGACGATGATAATTTGTATCAGCATGACAATGGACCATGTCATAAAGCAGCAACTGTCAGGCACTGGTTGGTGGACAATAGCGTTCCTTGAATGGAGTGGTCCGCCCAGAGTCTCGACCTGACGCTAATGGAACTCCTCTCCAATGCGTGTGAAAATCGTCTTCGCTCCGGACCCCAGCGGCCAACGTCATCCCTTCTCTGGTTTCGGCTCTTGAAGAAGTGTGGTCTGCCATTCTTCAACAGACATTCAGATACCTAACTGAAAACGTCTCCAGCAGAGTTCAAGCCTTCGTAAAGGAGAAAGGTGGACATACTCCATATCAATGTCTGGTAATATGTCTCCAGATACTTTTCAGCTGTTTGCGTGTACAAAGCATTTAAAAGTCAATCTGAGTCGTCTGTTTCGATTTTCTGTGGACGACACTGTCTTTTATCATCTACTAAAACACTCAGAAGATCAAAATGGCTTAGAAAAGATATCTGCATGATACGAAAACAGCTTAACCGAAATAGTAAAAAGTAAGAGGTCCTCCACATGAGTGTTAACAAAATCTGTTAAATTTCTGTTACACGTTAAGTCATATAAATTTAAAGGTTTCGATTTAACAGAGATTAACTAGGCACTACCATTATAAACGAGTTAAACTGGAGCCATCACATAGAAAACGTTGTGGGCCAACTAAACAGCGTTTTACTGTCACAACACTTAGAAGATCGAACAGATCTACCAAAGAGACAGCCTACCCTACGCTTGCCCATCCTCTTTTGAAGTAACGCTGAACGGTATTGGATCCTTACCAGATAGGCTTGACAGAGTACTTGTGGTATGCGCGAGACTCTCGCGCACATTAAAAACCGGAATACATACTTATGCGCGTCGAAATTTTAAAGGTTACTCTAATTCAAACTCTCTGTCTTAATAAATAAAACATATCAGAAACATTTAAAACAGCTGCATACAATAGAAAATATGAATTCCAATTTGCCTGTGTCCTAGTGTCAAGCAGGTGAAGCTTGCACTTAGGAACATATACAACAAGAGAGGGCACTAGTGTTATGCGCGAGACCCTCGCGCAAATTAAAGGCTAGGATACATACTAGCGAAAACGAACAAAATGTTGTAGTAAATCGAGACCATCTGTCGTCATGAATAAAAAACATAACAGAATCATTTAAACCAAACATACACATCAAAAACTGCGAACAACAATCGTCAAAAATACGTGAACTCCCAACAAGAGTTATTTTAATTCTCAGACTGACAACTGCTTCCCTGGTTCTCTTTCTCTTGCGCAAATTGCTATTGGTCATCTAGAGGGTTGGATCCCTTCCTTCGAAAACGACAGATTGCAGAGCCTGGGCTACTCTCAGGGTGGAATCACCGTCTTCCAAGCTTCTTGCTGTCGCTGTCTATCTGTCTGTGTGTCCGCTGCTCGCTGCTCTAGCTGTTTGTCCGTCCGTCCGTCCGTCCGTCTGCCTGCCTGCCTGCCTGCCTGTTCGCCGCCGCCGCCTGCGGATTCTGGGCCGTCACCTTCGTGCCGCCATCGTCCAGCCGCTGCCCGGAGACATTCACCTGCCCGCTTTCATTGCCTGCCGGAGGGGCTGCTGTCCCCTCGCGCTGCCGGCTCCTTCGACGCCGCCGCCGCCACCTCCATCGACGTCTTCGCCGCCGCCGCTGTCACCTCCGCCGCCGTCTTCACCCCACTCTCGCACGCTGCCACCATGTCCCACCCCATCCCCTCTATCATTTTCACCACCCCCTCAGCTGCTCCAACCACAATCACTTGGGGCTCCTTCTCCACCTCCATTCCCGTTCTTCTTTCCCTCCCTGTCCACCCCCCTCCTGTGCCGTTTTCAGCTGTAACTACCCCCAACTCTCCCTCCCCTGTCACTGTCGCCCCATCGACATCTGCAGACTTTCTGCCACCCCCTGCACCACCTACGACAGGCTCCAAGCCAGCACGGATTTCGGCTCACCGTTCCACAGTCTCTGTGCCACCCATGTCCCCTCCCTCTGCGTCATCCGCCCCTCAGAGCGGTGCTGCCCCCGCCATCTCCCCTTGCAACCCATCCCCCAGCCCCCTCTCCACCCTGTCGTGACCACGAGCCATAATGTTGACCCTTCCCCTGCAATCTCCCCAAAGAAAACCCCCAACCCCCATGACCCACCCACCCCCATAGATGCGACCTCGACCCCCACCCCTGCCACACCTGCCACCCACACCTTTGTCCTCTCCAATCCTGACCCTCAATTCCTCGATGTCCGCATCCTCACCCTGGCCTTCCATAAATACTACCCCAATGCTTCCGTCTCCCTTCTTATTCCTTGCGAGGACTCGATTCTCATTAAGTCCCCCAATGCTTCCTTCCGCACTGATCTCCTCTCACGCATCCCATGTATCCAATTTGGCCAACATGCCACCCTCACCCCCTACACACCCTGTCCTCTCCCCATCAGCCTCAACCCCCCCAATGTCCGCCGACCTTCATTGCCGTGGTCATGAAGCTTAGCCCTGTGGTCATGGAGGCTTAGGTGTTGGCGGAGCTCAACTCCCAGCCCAACATCGAAATCCTCTCGGCCCGTCGCATCTTTAATGATGCTGAGCCAACTTATCTAATGCAGATATTCACCGAATCCTTCTCGTCCATTAACTGCCTCGTTACTGAGGGAGCTCTCATATACAATCACCATCACAAAGTGGACTCCTCCCGTTCTCCAGTCCAATCCTACCGCTGCCAACGCTGCCTCACTTACAATGACCATGTTACCTCTGCAAGAACCCCCCTACCTGTCCCCACTGCAAAACTTCCCACTTTGTAAAGAACTGCCCCAACCTCACCTCTGCCCCCTCCTGTAACACCTGTAACAAATCACATCCTACCTACTCCTCGAAGCATAAAGTGAAACGCCCTCCAGTCACCCCTGAGCTCACTGTCCCTGTTTGTCCTGTTGATGACCCTATCCACCCCAACAACTCGCTCCGCCTTCCGCCTATTGCAGAGGACATTATCTGTTTCATCACCATTGGCTCCAAAACAGCCACCATTTCCATCACTCCCACACTCTTTCCCAAATCGCCCTCGCTGCCTGTTCCATCTTTCATCTTACCACCTATGCCACCTACTCCCACGACCAGGCCCACTTCACCTTCACCCCCTTCACCACCCTCGTCTAACTCTCCCCTCTCATGGTACAACAACCCCACAGTATCCTGTACCACAATATTCGCTCCCTGCCCACCCACAAACTCCTCTTCCTCCACACCCACCATCAGCACTATGAGGATGCCTTCATCCTAAATGAACCCTTTCTTCAACCCCATATCTCCATCTCCACAGCTCCTTACACCCTTCACTGCACCGATAACCCATACCCTTTGGTGCGTGGCGGAGTTACTATAGGCCACCTCAAGCACCTCCCTGTTTGGCTCCAACCTCTCCTTAACAATCCTGCCGAGCATCTCACCCTCAGCCTCTTTTTTCCCAGCCTTACCATCATCACCTGTGCCACCATTTATGTCCGCCCTCGCACCCCCATCCCGTACAATTTCCTGGCCCACATTGACCACACCTTCTCCACCTACATGATTGCTGCTGACCTCAATATCCACAGTTGTGCTCCTGGCGTCCTCCAGCGGTGGCATCGGTTTATCACCACCCTCCAGGGAGACCTGGTTCCCCTCCCCCAGCACACCCAAACTGAATCCAACACCACTCCTGATGTGATGCTTGCCTCTCCCAACCTCTTTCGGCACATCACCGCAGATGTCCTTGTCCTCATTGGCAGTGACCATACTCCCGTTCTCCTCACTATCTCTAATGGTCGCCATTCCCGCGCCGTTCCTCTCCCTGACATCCCTCCTAAACTTGTCCATGACTACTCCCGTGCCAACTGGGATGCCTACTGGGACCCTATTCACACCCAGGTTGAAGGCCACGACTTTACCCTCCAATCTCCTGATGACATCTCCCACACTGCTGCCTTCCTGCACCAGACCTTGTCTGACGCCGTCGCCGTCCATGTCCCCACCAAAGCCATCCACCCTCACTGCCCAGCCCTGCCCCCACAGGCCATCCTTCTCCTTTGAGAATCCCGCCACCTCTACCGCTCTTTTCTCCACACTCGTGACCAGGACACACTTACCCGCCACCAGCAATTACAACGACACATCTGCAATCTGCTTACTGTGAAGAAACGCCACACATGGCGCCAGATATGTACACAACTCAACACCACACTCCCAATAAACTCTTCCAAGTATTGGTCTGGGAACTGCCTCACCCCCCAGTACCCTCTCCTCCTTGATGACCATCCCTTTCCTAACAACCTCAGTAAGGCCAACCACTTTGTCTCTCACATATCTGATGTTTTTTCCATCCCAGATGATCCCCAGTTTGATTATTCCCTCTTCCCTGATGTCATCGACCGTACAAATACCTCTGTTCCTCCCCTTGCTCCTGGCTTCCAATACTTGGGCCACACACCACCATCTGAACTTAAGACGCCCCTCACTACACAGGACATCAGCCTCACACTCCGCACTAAATGCAACATGTGACGACTGTGTTACCTTGTTACCTACCACCACCTCCAACACTGCCCTCCCTCCTTCCTTGCAGTCCTTGCCACCTTCTGCAACATCATCCTTGCCACCGGCTTCTACCCCAACCTGTGGAAAACCTCCCATATCCTGATGTTCTCCAGACCTAACAAGCCTCCATCTGATGCCTCTTCCTATCGTTCTATATGTCTCACTTCAGTGTTCAGCAAGCTTTTGGAATCCATTCTTATCCGGCACATCCATCACCACCTCTGCCAAAACCACCTCCTCCCCACAACCCAGTGTGGCTTTCGACCTTCCTACTCTGCCAATGACCAACACCTATGCCTCACTCATCTCCTCTCCCTCCAGCTTAACTCCCGTCGCTCCACCAGTTTTGTCTCCCTCGACCTCAAAAAGGCCTACAACCGTGTCTGGCATCCCGGTCTCCTGTTTAAACTCCAAACCTACGCCCTTCCTGTCAACTACATCTGTCTGATTGCCTCCTTCCTCTCCCGCAGCCCCTCCTACATTACCATCCATAATGCCGATTCCCACACCTTCTACCCCACTGCAGGTGTGCCCCAGGGCTCTGTCCTCTCCCCTCTCCTCTAACTCCTGTACACAGCAGATATGCCCGAAACCCCCCTCCCCCAGTACACCTCCTGCAGTATGCCAATGACACCACATTGCTTGCCCCAGCTCCTACCCTCCAACGGTCCCAACGCCTTCTCCAGAATCACCTTGACCTTTTTGCTGCATGGTGTAACCAGTGGCTCCTGAAAATCCTTCCAGGCAATCATCGTAGGTCATACCACTCGCTCCTTCTGGCTCCTGGATTTCTCCTTCGCCATCTGCGCCCGTCCTCTCCACCTCTCCCCCACCTTCACCTACCTTGGCCTGACCATTGACCGTTATCTCACCCAGATCCCTCATCTCCACTCCATCCAATCCAAAGCCCACAACCGCCTCCGACTCCTCAAACTCCTCTCTGGCTGGACATGGGGGCTACACCCGTATCCCATCCTCCACACCTACAAATCCTTAATCCATCCCATCCTCTGTTGTCCCAGTCCTGCCTGGATACCCGCCCCCCCCAAATTCTGTAAGACCTTCCAGATCCTCAAGCGCCATACACTCCGCCTTGCCTTCCGTACCCGCCTCCTGTCTCCCACGCAGATCCTCTACGACAGGGGCGGGCAAATGTTGCACGTGGCTCATGAGCTCACAGCGCTGCACGTGTGCTGCTGGCGTGCAATCGTCGACCGGGGCAGTGGCGACAGCCGGCAGGTTGCGGTAGTTTAGTACCGGGCTAAGCTGCGCACGTTGATGTGAGGCGACCACTATGTAGTGAACGTTGTATTTTAAGAACCGGAAAATGCAGAGTGAATCAAGGAAACGGAGAAGTGGAGATTTGCTATCTTTTAAAAAAGAATAGGAGAATCATTTTTTCTTTGTGCAAAAACGTGAAAATTCGAAATGTTTAATATGTGGCAGTATTCTCGCTGGTCAGCGGAAGTTTAGTATTGAACGCCATTATAATAAATTTCACAAGGACGAGGACAAAAATGGCTCTGAGCACTATGCGACTTAACTTCTGAGGTCATCAGTCGCCTAGAAATTAGAGCTAATTAAACCTTACTAACCTAAGGACATCACACACATCCATGCCCGAGGCAGGATTCGAGCCTGAGACCATAGCGGTCGCTCGGCTCTAGACAGTAGCGCCCAGAACCGCACGGCCACTCCGGCCGGCGGACGAGTACAATTTATTGTCGGATTCTGAGCGGATGGGGAAACTGACTGAGCTTAAGGAGAGCGATCTGACGATACGAGATGAATCTGATGTGAGTAGCTATTGTCACAAGAGATCTGCGTTTTCTTTCGTCATATCTCTCATCTAACTGATTTAACATTTTATGGAGCACTATTTTCAATTTTTCAGGACGACAACAATGATAGCCCAGCGGTACGTGCAAGTTATAAATTGTACTTAATATAGCGAGAGCTGGAAAACCATTTGTTGAAGGTGAGTTTATAAAGGAGTGTATCAATGACGCTCCTGATTTACTTTGCCCACTGAATGCAAATCAGTTTAGAGCTATTACTCTTTCTCGGCGGACTGTAAGTTGTCGTATAAGTGCCATGGCAGGTGACGTTTACCGTCAATTAAGGAGTGCAGTGCAGGAGATTACTGCATTTTCCATCGCACTTGATGAGTCCACAGACACCGCGCAATTAGCGATTTATGTCCGTGGCGAGGACACTGCTCTGTACGTAACAGAGGAGTTTTTAGATATGATATCTTTAAAAAGCACGACCACCGGCGCGGACATCCTAAAAGCCGTTGAAGAAGCTGTCGATTATGCTGGATTAAACTGGGAACGTTTAGTGTCAGTGAAAACAGACGGAGCACCTGGAATGAAAGGGGAACAAATGGGATTTGTTGGATTACTAAGAAAAAAGCTACAGCGTACAGAAGAATCATTGTACAGCATCCACTGCATTTTGCACCAAGAAATACTCTGTGCAAAAGCAGCAGAACTGGGGGACGTCATGCAAGTGGTTATTCGGGCAGTTAATTATTTGAGATCCCACGGGCTTACACATAGACAGTTTCACACATATTTAGCTGAAATTGGGGAAGAGTGCGGTGACATACTATACCACAGTGAAGGCCGCTGGCTTAGCCGCGGTAATGTTCTCAAAAGATTTTTTGAGCTGAGAATACCTATAAATCAGTTTTTAGAGGGCAAAGGAAGGTACGATCCCAAATTAAAAGATCCAGAGTGGGTTGCCGACCTTGCATTTTTAGTGGACATTACCGGACACATTAATGCATTGAAAACAAGTTTGCAAGGAGAAAATCACCTAATTTGTAAAATGGCTGAAAAGGTGCAAGCTTTCACTAGCAAGCTTGAGCTGTGGGAACGACAGCTCTCGTCAGGGGACGCAGTGCATTTCCCTACTCTGTCTACTGTGCGAGAACAGAATTGCAAAGAAAATGTTTCCGTACTTAGTGCAATAAAAGAGGAATTTCTCAAACGATTTGGGGATATATCATATTTATCCCAAGCTTTTGAATGGTTCTCGAGACCATTTGCCGTTTCTGTAGATGATATTCGTCCCAATTTGCAAATGGAATTAATAGATCTACAGTGTAATTCTCGTCTGAGAGACAAGTTCCTTTTGACAAGACGTGTAATAGACTTACATCACGACTTTCCACAGCAAGAGTTTCCTCGTCTCCATCGTGAAGCCGCGAAGATAATGTTAATGTTTGGCTCCACATACGTTTGTGAGAGATTCTTTTCTTTTATGAAAATTAATAAGTCTCGGTTAAGAGCAAACATCAGTGATGAAAATTTACGTTTGTCTGTATGTAGAAATTTTGTTCCAGACGTTAAACGTATCGTAGGTAATAAGTACTCTTTCAAACCATGATTTCTTTCAAGCACTCCTACTAACCTTATTCCTTCATTCAATAAAGCTAGCTAGGAAACAAAACGCATTACGGTGGAAGAAGCAGAGAGGCGGTATGGTGGGGAGGAGAGAGAAGCGGGTGACCAACGTGCCCCTGTGTGCACGCAGAACACCTGTTAACTGCACACGAGCAAGTTCACCACACACGTGCAGGATTCCTGCCCGCCCCTGTCTACGAACTCATTCCTTTCCCCCATCTGCTCCTATTCCTCGAACGTATCTGCATCCTCTACACCTCCCGCCGCCTCGATCCCCCTCACCCCCTGGTTGCTCCTCTCCTCTCCAATCCTCGCTCTCTGCCATGCCTTCACTGTTGTGTCCCCCGTACCTTCCATTTCTACACCCTTCATCTCCTTTCTCAAGGTGGGCTCCATTTATCCCTCCTATCAACTCTGATACTCACCCCCCCCCTTTTCCTTTCCTCTGTCCTTCCCCGGGCTCCCTCTCCCCCCCCCTTCCATCCTGTTTTCTCCCCACCTAACCTCTCTCTGTCTGCCCTCTTCCTCCCCCTGAGCCTTTTGTATACCCCTCCTCTGCCTTTCCCGACTCCCTGTCCCATCTGACCACCACACGCCCCCTCTTATGGGTCTTCGTCCTCGATCGGCTCCTTTCCCCCCCCCCCCCACTTCGTTTTTCCTCTCCTGCCCCCCTTTCCTTTCCCATTATCTGTCCAGGTTCCCCCCATCTGCCCTTGGATGTGGGGATGTGGTACGTTTGTGCCAATTTTTTAGTGCAGTGTTCAAGTAAACATTCAGTGTTGTTCGTCTTTCCAAAGTGTTGTGAACAGAAATCATACTGTCGCTGGGTGTAAATTTTATATCTCTTGCGAACAGAAACCAGACTGTCACAGTGTTTTTTTTTTAATTGTCTGTCTATTCTTTTACCTGTCTGCTTCATATGTATTTTATTAGCATCATCAACCCTTTGTTCTGTGTTTTAAGTTCCACGATTTTCCGCCATTTTACCATATCAGTAACCGATTTTATCGCCTGCTTTTATTTATTATCTTTATCTTTTTAAAACAAATTCTGTAGGCTGAAGAGCGTCGTACTAAGCAGCTGCGACCACGCCCCCTTCGGGGGGTATCGAAACTCAATAAAGAAAAAAAACAAAGCTATTGGCAGCAGCGCCGTTTACCACCGAATCCAAGATAAAAAAACGAGAAGGAGAGAGGGAGGACCAATTAGTTTAAAGAACTGTCCTCAGTTTTCCTAGTGTAATTTGGGAAATGGATATCGATTTTGTCGCACATTAGTCCAATACGTTACGCAGCGGCACTCTGAAGATTAAGAAGAAGAAGACGAAAGAAGAGACGGCGTGAATACTTGTCAGAGTTTAATTTACAAAAGTGGGTGTGAAATTGTCGTTTACACCGGTGTCCTAAAAATAAGTTATGACATTATTTCCATCTAAATTCTCCCCTACCGGTGTAACCGCCCTGTTAATTCTTAAAACCTTAATCAGCCGGTGTCGTAATTTCGAAATGGGAGTATGAATATCGCATAGTAAATATTTCGCGTGGAGCGCCGTTGCGACACAGGTCAATTATGGAATATAAGCCACTAAATATTAAAAGTAACGTTATGAAGAACTACATCCGACTGACTTCAAAAAATAAGAGGGCACATACATTCTCGAGTGAGTGGCTGAAAATAAGAATTAATACTGTAAGGGAAATGGGTCATAAGTATAGTTTCGCCGGTACACACTCAGTTGTATGCGAACGTACGATCGGGATAGAGGCACGTATGTTCTAAGTAGCATCATTCTGCGTGGCCTGGGTAAAAAGAAATGTGGTTAAATGCATTTATTCATCCGAGAAAGAAAATAAACGGATTTAGTAAATAAATAAAAAGAAAGATTGCAGTTTCTGAATGTCGCAGCAAATATGACCTACATACTGAAATTGAAATTGGCGGCCACGAAGGGAAAGAGATGAACACGTTCACGTAGCTGTATTGTCCAGCAGCCCCGTTGTGGAGACCGTCGACTCCATCTAAATTCTCCATAGAAAGTTAAAATAATAATAATCTTCCAGAGTTACGGAATGTGGAATCCATGGCATCGTAAATGAGAAAATCGTGTTGTTTCAGAAGTTGCTTTCATTATTTAGCACAATTTCACTTGAAATACAGAGATCTCTCTCCCTCCCCCCCCCCCCCCCAATCACGCCCCCCCCTCCCTCTCCCCCCGGCTCTGCTCCCCTCCCCTCCCCTCTCCGCCATCGCTCTCGAACACACACAGACACACAATCGCAATCACGCACTGGACTCCTGCGTGCATCGAACAAAGTAGCGCAATTGTAAGACGTGGGACAGCAGTTCCAATCACCATCCAGCCATCGAGATTTATGTTTTCTCTCGTTCCCCGATAGAGCTTAAGATGAATAACGGTATGGTTTCTCTGAAATGATACACACGATTTCCTTCCCCTTCGTTTCCTGACACGAACCTGTACGCCGCCCCTGATGACCTCGGACCTCATCGTCGTCGGTACGTTAAACCCCCTTCTTCCTTCCTAACAAGTGCATGTATACGAGTCCGGGCCTTTTAGAGACGCAGTCGCCTCACATGAAGCGTTGTGGGCAACGTCAGTGGTACTGTACACGTCAGCATCCTGCAGCCAGGGAGAGGAGGTCGGTAATTTAAAGGTGCACTTCGCAGTAGATCTACCATTTCCCACTAGCTATACTCTAGGTCATAAAACCGCACAGAAATAACCCCATGGAGGAGAAATATGTTACCAATCTTTCTGCTTCTTTTTATTTTTTCTGACTTTATCCTGTACTTCATGAGGTCAGTATGTTGATCGGGATTTGGTAACGTTTTGCGACTAGAGTTAGCGTTGTGAAAGTGTGGAAATGTGTTCTAAATGTTTGTGAATCATGTAACTGAGGTGAGATACGGGTATCAGCCCGTATTCGCCTAGTCGTATGTGGGAATCCGCAAAAAACCACATCCAGGCTGGCCAGCACACCAGTTCTCCATATTTTGATCAGCAGCCGGCGCGCCTCCCCGAAGCCTGAAGGGCGGAACTGTTCGGGTGAGTTAAAGATTCGACTCGTTTATGACTTGCACGTTAATCCTAGCTGGTGTGGGTCCCATATATATATATATATATATATATATATATATATATATATATAGAGAGAGAGAGAGAGAGAGAGAGAGAGAGAGAGAGAGAGAGAGAGAGTGATTTTTCCACCGTGTACAAACTCTAGGGACTGAACGATGAGAGGATACGGAACAAATAAGATCTAACGAACTTATGTCCGTAAATGTATGATTTCCGTGCTACAGATCATTTACTCAATCATGCGTTGTTACAAAGACTGCCGTCTAATATGCGCTCTGCCAATCAGCCGCAGTCACGGAATGTGTTGAAAATGGTTTCCATGTGCCTCAACGGATGCGTGTGCGCGCTGTAGCATGTTTGTCTCTCACGTTCACATCGGCCAGGCTGCATCCGAAAAGTGTCAAAGGCAATGTGAACACGCTGCTCCATTGTCTCCACATCTGGAATGGTCTCTACATACTCGATACTTTTGAGATGGCCAGATAACCAGAAATCGCACGGGTTGAGATCCGGTGAACGAGCAGGCCATACAAATCGACCAGGAAAGACACGACTGAGATGCGTCCGGAAGTTAACGGCGAAGTGGGCTAAAGTACCATCATGTAGTAGCCACATAACCCCTCGAATTATCAATGGCACTTATTCCAACAGAGGAGGCAAAGTCATCCTCAAGAAACGCCGATTGTTACGGCCTATTAGGCGATGTGGAACGAAAACTGGTCCCAAAATATGGTCGCCAATTATCCCGACCCACACGTTACGGCTGCACCGATGCTGATGATTCGCTGTCACCATACCATGGGTGTTCTGCATACTATCCCATAGATGACTGTCATAAAAGTTGAAGATACCACTCTGCGAAAAGGTGTCCTCATCCGTGAATAGGATGGGTGACGCAAATTCCAGAGTCGTGGTTGCTTGGTGAAGAGACCAGTGACAAAACAACTCCCGATGTGGAAAGTCTGTCGTTAGTAAGCCCTGCACACGCTGTGAACGATAAGGGTAGTAACAATTGTCATAGAGAATGTTGCACTCGATCGTCTGTCTTGCCCTGTATTGGCAGGCCAACTGCATGGTACTGACACGGCGGTCGCCTTCTACAGTGTTAATCACATTTTGGTTCAAATGGCTCTGAGCACTATGGGACTTAACATCTGAGGTCAGCAGTCCCCTAGAACTTAGAACTACTTAAACCTAACTAACTTAAGGACATCACACACGTCCATGCCCGAGGCAGGATTCGAACCTGCGACCGTAGAGGTGGTGCGGTTCCAGACTGAAGCGGCCACACCGGCCGGCTAATCACATTTTCCTCCAAGTTTGGTGTCCGAGCATTTTGGATACGTCCTTCATAATTCCCTGCTTCCTGAAACGACCCTGCCTCAGACAAAAAGCGGCGAAACATTGTTCCAAACATTGAATGCTGTGGTTGTTGTCGGCGGGGATAGGTCTCCTCGACTCGTATAGAGAATCACTGTGTACAATGGAGTATCACATCCACTACAAGGGGAGTCAGCAAGAGAAGTGAATCAGACCATCATTATCAATTACCATGGCAGAAGAGGGCTATAGGGCATGACTTATGAGGGACAGTATCACCTTCTAGGAGGAAACCATGCATACCGTAACTGTGGTTGCATAGTACAAAGCGTATTAGACTGCAGTCTCTGTAACAAAGTATGGTTGAATAAATGATCTCTAGCATGGCAACCCTGCATTTCCCGACAAAAGTTCATTAGACTTTTTTGTTTCATATCCTCTCATCGATCAATTCCTAGAGTTTGTACACCCTGTGCAAAAAGTCACCGTGTACATATAATATTTCACAGAAACACTTAGTGGTAATAATGTCAAAAACTTGTCTCTCTCTCTCTCTCTCTCTCTCTCTCTCTCTCTGTGTGTGTGTGTGTGTGTGTGTGTGTGTGTGTGTGTGTGTGTGTGTGTGTCTGTCTCTAGCAGGCTCTGTTTAGCACGCAACAATGTAAGCTATTTTTCGATTATGGAAATTACAATCTCGCAGTGATTTTCAATGAAAATATCACGGGGAAGCCAACATTAAAACTCTTCTTTCGGTCTCTAAATCAACTAAAACACATAGAATATTAGTGATAATCAGGTCAACTACAATTAACTACATGAGAGCTAAACTGTTTACCTTATTTTATTAGTTCTCGGTCAAGACATCGAAGTACAGTAATGACGTTTCCCTGAGATGCGCCCTTCAACACACTTTTCAGCGAATAAGTGCAAATTCGGGACCAGTCGATATTTGCTTCCTGCTCGCACAAAGAGTGAGAGGAAGTTCGTGTCACTACCGGATTGCTGGGAGGTGACGTCAGAGTGGCGTGCAACTCGATGCGATCTCGACACTTGATAGCAGGCGACAAATGAGCTTCGGAGGCGCCGTATAGGAGTTGCGTGTACGACAGTATCCCGTTTCAAAATGATGCTGAATTGAAGATTTAACACAAAAAAGACACTCTTGATACGATTTCTTATAAATGTCAGTTAATGACGAATGGACTGCTCAGCCGTCAAGACAATGTAAGATGTAGGTTAATGCCCAAGGTCCCAAGAATCCAGCGTAGTGTAGAGAACAGAGGCTGGAACTGAGTGGACAACTTAAATTGTTTCCAATGAAGCGAGCAGCCAAACACTAATATTTTGGCTTCTCGCGGATATTTAGCTGATTTTTCAGCGAATATTGTGCGATTTCCACGGGTCCGCTCACACACTCGGCTTACTGGGTCGACTGCTATCGAGCTGTGTGATCGCACCGAGTGACACGTCATTTCGACATCACTTTCGGGTGACACGAGAGTCTGCAGCACAAAAATTGACACTGAAAAAGTAAATGTCTACAGAGAAGTGAAAGAAACCTGCGTCGTGACGCAAATACTAGGAGCTCTAATATTATCTGTACACTGCTAATTTGTCAGATTAATAATTCAACTACAAATTCACATAAAATTGCGTTTAAAATAGTAATGGCTACCAACCTGGTTTTAGATGTGATTGTGAGCAAATCATCTGACGTGCCTGTTAAGGGTATAGTCTTTGAAAGCATTGGAAAGTAGCCGATTTTTGTGGCTATTTTCAAATGAAATAAAATCTGATAATGTAATTTTATTCTTTACAGTTTTCTCTTTAAGAGATCAATTTTTTGTCCTCATCAGACGCTCCTTGTAACTGCTGCACTAGGTGGAGGGACCCCTTGCAGCCGGAACATCGGCCATTGGCGGGAATTCCCAAAAGCCCTCCTGTTGGACCTGTAACAAAATAATTTTGTTTAATTCATTTTCAATGTATTTTATATCAGTATACAAAGGATAATCCAAAAATATGAAGTCCTAACAAAATCGAGTTGAAACAAATGTCACTTTCTTCCGACTGTGCTGAGCCACAGTCATGCAATATTTCTTTGAAAGAATAATGCACCATTTGGCTGCGTATTACTCTATTTATCTTCTGTGCTATCTACGTTTCGGCTTTTATGCTATTATCGAGTACAATGCTAAAAACTGGAACGTGCAGATAGTAAGACACATAGTAAAAAAATTGAATATTTTAAAAAAATAATACATGCACACTGATTTAAAATTACGAGATATTCACTTACTTCTTAGACCATTAATACATTATATCTGTTAATGCAGCCCAAAGCAGACAAAACTAACACATGCCTTTCAGACGTAACTGTCAAAAATGTAGATTCTAGAATATGTAGTAAATATAGAAGTATCGCAGATATAAGCTTACAAGAGTTAGGTGTCATCTGACCGAATGTGATTACGTTTGGAGGCAGCATTGTGAATCATCACCTTTGGGTTGAATCGCACTTAACAAGTGCCAGTAATAATTTAAAAATTACTTTGTACAACAATATGAGTTTTTCCACTCATATTGTTAAATTTAGTACTTTTTTATATTATCACTGGCACTTGCTACGTTGTTAACTGCCATTCATTGGCTTCTGTACTTTATTCGCCTATTTTTCACTAATGTTATTATGTTTAATACTTTTTTATATTATTAAAAAAACTGCAGAGGATCGACACTTGTAGGATGGATTCGGAGGTGACCCTCTATGTGAACAAATGAAACTTTTTGCCCATAAATATACGCAAACACCCGTTACCGTATGATTGTTCACTTGTTGAACACTCACTGGAAACACTCATATTCATTATGTATCTGACAGAACGCGTCTGGAGGGATCTGAAATGGAACGACCACGTAATGCAGGTCGTTGCAAAGGCAAATGTCAGACACATTCATCGGAAGAATCTTCGGAGAGAGTAGTCTAATCACGAAGGAGGTAGCTTACAAAATCCTCGTATTACCCCTATGTGTGAAGTGTGGGATCCATAGTAGGTATTGTACTGTATTGTATTGTAAGTTAACTGGGGGCCTAGAAACGACGGAGAGGCTCCATCCCCACGACGACTACCGGGGTCCACAACACCAAGACGACTCCACTTCACCCCTCCGCCGCCCCACACCGAACCACTCTTTCAGGGTTATTGTGCGGTTCGGCCCCCAGTGGAGCCCCCAAGGGAACGTCTCACACCAGACGAGTGTAACGCCTATATTTGCGTGGTAGAATAATGGTGGTGTATCCGTACGTGGAGAACTTGTTAGCTGAGGCGGAATAAGGGGAACCAGCCCGCATTCGCCAAGGCAGATGGAAAACGCCTAAAAACCATCCACAGACTGGCCGGCTCACCGGACCTCGACACAAGTCCGCCGGGCGAATTCGTGGAGGGGACCAGGCGCTCCATCCCAATCCGGAAAGCCGTGCGTTAGACCGCACGGCTAACCGGGCGGGCTTTGTACTAGGTATTATTGGCATAGAAAACTAGAGGAGGTTAATGGAAGAGCAGCACATGTCGTCACGGATACTTTTATTAAGTGCAGAAGTGTCACAGACTTGCTCGTCCAACTCGAATAACAGACGTTGTAGGAGAGAAGCTTTACTTCACCCTGTGGTTTGTAGTTTAATCCCTGAGAGCTCACATTGCTAGAGAAATCACCCAATATATTGCTTCCTCGTACATAGGCTACGTCTCGTGTAAAGACCGACAGGTAGAATTAGAGAGACTTGGGCCGTACAGAGGCTGCCAACAATCGGTTCTCCCATGCACCATCAGTCGCTAGAACAGGAAACGCGGGAAATGGCTATAGTATGAGGTAATCTTCACCACACACAGTAAAATTCCTTGCGGACCGTAGATGTAGATATCGACATTTACATTTACATCTACATGATTACTCTGCAATCCGCAAGCAACAGTCTGGAAGAGAGTTCATCGAACTACCTTCAAGCTATTTCTCTACCGTTCCACTCTCGAAAAGCACCCGGGAAAAACGAACACTTAATCTATCGTGTGAGCTCTGATTTCTCTCATTTTATTATTACAATCATCCTCCCAATGTATGTGTCTGCCAACAAAATATTTTCGCTCTGAGAAAAAAGTTGGTGATTGAAATTTCATGAGAAGATCCCGCCACAACTAAGAACACCTTCTTTTAATGATTGCCACGCCAATTCGCATATCATGTACGTGGCACTCTCTTCCTTATTTCGCGATAATACAAAACAAGCTGCCCTTCTTTGAACTTTTGTCCTTCGTCAGTTCTCTCTGATACAAATCCCACACAGCACAGAAGCACTCCCCAGAAGTGGGCGGACAAGAGTAGTATAAGCAGTCTCTTTAGTAGACCTGTTACATTTTCTAAGTGTTCTGCTAATAAATAGTTGTCTTTGGTTGCTTTCCGGATAACATTATCTATGTCATCGTTCCAACATAGTCATAATTGTAATCCTTAAGTACACTACTGGCCATTAACATTGCTATACCAAGAAGAAATGCAGATGATAAACGGGTATTCAGTGGACAAATATATTATACTAGAACTCACATGTGATTACATTTTCACGCAGTTTGGGTGCATAGATACGGAGAAGTCAGTACCCACAACAACCACCTCTGGCCGTAATAACGGCCTTGATACGCCTAGGCATTGAGTCAGAGCTTGGATGGCGTGTACAGGTACAGCTGCCCATGCAGCTTCAACACGATACCACAGTTCATCAAGAGTAGTGGCTGGCGTATTGTGACGAGCCAGTTGCTCGGCCACCATTGACCACACGTTTTCAGTTGGTCAGGGATCTGGAGAATGTGCTGCTCAGGGCAGCAGTCGAACATTTTCTGTATCCAGAAAAGCCTGTAACGACCTGCAACACGCGGTCGTGCATTATCCTGCTGAAATGTATGGTTTCGCAGGGATCGAATGAAGGCTAGTGCCACGGGTCGTAACACATCTGAAATGTAACGTCCACTGTTCAAAGTGCCGTCAATGCGAACAAGAGGTGACCGAGACGTGTAACCAGTGGCACTCCATACCATCACGCAGGATGATACGCCAGTATGGCGAAGACGAATACACTCTTTCAATGTACGTTCCTGCTATGTCGCAAAAAACAGATGCGACCACCATGATGCTATAAACAGAACCTGGATTCACCCGAAAAAATGACGTTTTGCCAGTCATGCACCCAGGTTCGTCGTTGAGTACACCATGGCAGGCGCTACTGTCTGTGATGCAGCGTCAAGGATAACCGCAGCCATGGTCTCCGAGCTGATAGTCCGTGCTGCTGCAAATGTCGTCGAACTGTTCGTGCAGATGGTTGTTGTCTTGCAAACGTCCCCATCTGTTGACTCAGGGATCGAGACGTGGCTGCACGATCCGTTACAGCCATGCGGGTAAGATGCCTGTCATCTCGACTGTTAGTGATACGAGGCCGTTGGGATCCAGTACGGTGTTCCATATTACCCTCCTGAACCCACCGATTCCGTATTCTGCTAACAGTCATTGGATCTCGACAAACGCGAGCAGCAATGTCGCGATACGATAAACCGCAATTGCGATAGGCTACAATCCGACCTTTGTCGTTGTCGGAAACGTGATGGTGTGCATTTCTCCTCCTTACAAGAGGCAGCACAACAACGTTTCACCAGGCAACGCCGGTCAACTGCTGTTTGTGTATGAGAAATCGTTTGGAAACATTCCTCGTATTAGCACGTTGTAGGTGTCACCACCGGTGCCAACCTTGTGTGAATGCTCTGAAAAGCTAATCATTTTCATATCACAGCATTTTCTTCCTGTTGGTTAAATTTTTGCGTCTGTGGCACGTCATCTTCGTGGTGTAGCAATTTTAATGACCAGTAGCGTATTTAGTTGAAATTACAACCTTTAGATTTTTGTGATTTGTCGTGTAAGTTTAGCGGATTCCTTTTAGTGTTCATGTGGACGACTTCACACTTTTCGTTGAGTCAACTTCCAATTTTGTCACTAGAAAGGTATCTTTTATAAATCATTTTGCAATTAGTTTTGATCATATGATGACTTTATAAGGCGGTAAATGACAGCATCATGTGCAAATAATCTGAGAGGACTACTCAAATTGTCACCTAAATCGTTTATGTAGATCACGAACAGCAGAGACCTATAACACCTTGGGGAACGCCAGATATCACTTTTATTTCGATGAGTTTGTCAGTTTCTTCGAACTGTGATCTTTCTGACAAGATATCACGAATCCAGCCTCACAACTGAGTCGATACTCCATAGGCACGCAATTTGATTAGAAGTCGCTTCTGAGGAACGGAGTCGAAAGCCTTCTGGAAACGTAAAAATTATGGAATCAGTTTGTCATCCCCTGTTGATAACACTCATTACTTCGTGAGGATAATCAATAAATCGTTTTCTTCGAGATCATTCATAATGTTCGAACACAGAGTATGTTCCAAAATCCTACTGCAAATCTACGTTAGCGACAAAGGGGCTGTAGTTCATCGGATTACTCTTTATTTCATTTCTTGGGTACTTGTGTATTTTGTGCAGTTGTCCAGTCTTCAGGCATGGATCTTTCAATGGGCGAGCTGTTGTATATGACTGGAAATATGGAGCTATTGTCTCAGCATACTCTGAAAGGAAACTGACTGGTATACAATCTGTACCGGAGGCCTTGCCCTTATTGAGTGATTTAAGCTGCTGTGCAACACCGAGGATACATATTTCAAAACTACTCATGTCGGCAGTTGTTCTTGATTCGAATTCTGGACTATTTACTTCATCTTTCGTGACGAAATTTCGGAAAACCGTATTTAGTACCTCTGCTATATTGGCAGTATCATGACTATTGCTATAGCACAGTGAAGGCAATCGATTGTGTCTATCCTCTGGTGTACTTCACATACGACCAGAATATTTTCGGATTTTCTGTCAAAAAATATAGAATTCATTTCTTAGTCAGGTTGCTGTGCCACAGCCAAACTGCCGACACAGCCTCTGACCGCACTTCTGCTTTACCCAGCACCCTCAAGATCGACAGTTCGGTACTTTTACGACGCAGTACAACGGCGTTATTTATATTCCAGTTAACAGGATGCCCATATTACAGTAGAGTCTCTAATCTCTTCATCTGTTGTGCCCTAAATTCCAGGTCAGAGCGACTGGCTGCCAACCGCTACAGCCTTTCTACTCCCATATTGCAATTTGGTGCACTCAGTCTTACGAAAACACTACAGAAGCGCTTCCTGAACGGGGTGCAGTGTCCACAGAGGGAATGTAGGAGACGTGTGTGGTAGGCACATGCCCATCACACCCAGAGTCACGCTGTTCACGGGGAATTCATTGTTATATGTTGAATGTCTGCGGCTGCGATGGGACTCTTAAACTCTAGCGTTCATATGTTTCAGATAGATTGAAAGGTAGCTACACTGAGTCACAGCGCCAGAGATTGCGCCAAAGAGTATTATTCCGCCGCCTCCACTGCGGCAATTGTAGTGCAGAGAACCCGTGGGCAGTTGTAGTTCAGAGGTTGCCGTGGGCAGTGCATGTTGAGAGGATGTCGAGAGCAGTACTAGTTGAGACCATGTCGTGTGCAGTTATTGTTCAGTTGGGCGAGAGAGTTGATGCTGTTCGGTTGGTGTAATGTATATATGGAAGATGTTGCAATGATCATAGTGTATTTTTCTTCAATATATATGGAAGAAACAAAAAAATTTTTATTTCGTATCTCCTTAATAATAATGCATCTTGGTCACAGATTCAGTCAACAAAGCATCTGGCTCATGTTCATGTATTAGACCTGTAATTCTGGTTTCTATGTGCAATTGTAGTATTTGTGGTTTTTCAATTAGTTCATTGTAAATGGTGTTTAAAATTTCTTGTCGTATTGAGGAAGAACTGTGCCACATACATGTACGTTGAACCACAATACCACACACAGAACAGTTACACTTGTGCTTTGTTGTTTCGTAGCTTTTATAGTTGCAGGGCACTTAATTAATCAATTGTGTTAACGGAAATTTCCTTTCATTCTTTATTGTTATTTTATGCAGTCAGATTGCGTACTAATACTAGTCAGCGCGAACCAGTTACCAGATTTTGTAACCGGGCACACAGCTACTAAAATTATTGCAATTTCATTTATATAATTAAGTTCCCATGCACGTGGCGACCGCTGCTTCGGATCGTCCCTTGGAATTCAAAAAAATGGTTCAAATGGCTCTGAGCACTATGGGACTCAACTGCTGAGGTTATTAGTCCCCTAGAACTTAGAACTAGTTAAACCTAACTAACCTAAGGACATCACAAACATCCATGCCCGAGGCAGGATTCGAACCTGCGACCGTAGCGGTCTTGCGGTTCCAGACTGCAGCGCCTTTAACCGCACGGCCACTTCGGCCGGCCCTTGGAATTCTTTTGACAGTAAAAATAGCAGACAGTAGTATTGTTGTAGTCATTTGTAGTTTAGTAATTGTAGTCTATATTGCATGTGTAGTTTTGGTAATTGAACATTTGTAGTTGTCTTGTCATTCTTCTAATGGTATTTTTGCAGAATTTAATTTTTGATGTCTCGTTACGGGTTTGACAATTTTGTGCAATTGTGAGGGTTTTAATTGTTCGTTAATCATGTTTGTCGGGAAGCATTTCGTGTGAATGGTGTTGTTGGTGATAAAGTATTATATTGTGTGTAATTTTCGTATAGTGACGAGTTTTGTTTGTTTTGTAAATGATTACGCGATCGATGACAAAGGCAAAAATGACGGATAGTCAGAATAACGAAATTGTTAATATGGCGAACTCGACAACACAGGAGAACAGTGGGATGAATAATGAAGTAGAAAACAATTTTATAACCCGGGAAAATAGTCCGGAACTAGTTCAAAATTTTTCACAATCGGAAAATTTTCAGAATATAAGATTAACGATAGAAGATTCTGAAATAGTATCGAACACAGATAGCTTTACAGCTATGCTGAAGGAAGTTAGTTTTACGGGAAATGTTAGGGGCGAAAAGAATTTCGAACCAGTTAATATGGAGCAGTTGATGAGTGCAATATTAAATTTGGGATCACAAATAGGAACAATTAAAACTGGTATGGGAACAATGGAAACACAGTTAAGATCTGAATTAAAAACAGAGATAGGAACATTAGCAACACGGTTAGACTCACGAATAGGGACATGTTTCGAAAACATGGAAGATGAATTAAAGAAAGAAATTAGAGAAGAAGTACAACCGACTTTGAATTCTCACAATAATAGATTAATTTCAATAGAAATTAGACAAAAGGAACAGGATAGAGAACAGGAAGAAAGAGATCGTGTGATAGTACAAAAATTTTCAGAGTTAAATTTACAACGTGCACACGATAAGGAAGAAATAATCGAAAGAATCGAGGAATACGTACCAAATGACAAAATAAATAACCTAACACAACAATATGAACAGTTAACTACTAAATGTGTCAATACTGAAACCCGAGTCGCGACACTTACGGAAGACGTAAATAAACAGAAAGAACAAATAGATGACTTATCGGAAAAAGTTGAGGAGATTTCAGATAAATTGACAAGTCTTAGTTTAAATGGGGACAGAGATTCAGATGATACAGCTCCATTGCCATTTGCAGAAACAGAAGAGTACCAGAATATAAATAAACATGTTGAAAATCAGGGAAAATTTAATGAACGCATTAAAAGGGAATTTGAGGCGTTACGAAAACAAGTCAAACAAATTGAAAACGAAATCGTAGGAAAAGACAGTAGAAGAAATTCAGAATCACAGATAGCAGCGGGTTTTGAAGAATATAATTTATTTCATTTACGAGATGCAACAAGAGAGCGCCAGGCGCGCGAACTTGTCAATAATCGACATTCGGACTGGGACAGACGCGGTAGGTCTTTGTCGCTACGCGGCGAAAACTTCTGACTATAAACACTTTTTCACTGTTCGGAAATTTAAGATCTTTCGCAATTCTAAGAATGACATACATCCATGTTCATGGTTAGACCAATTTATGTACGCACTTCCACCAAATTGGCCACTAAGTCACAAACTGGAATTTATGTGTGGCTATTTATGTCCACAGGGGATTCACTACACAAAGTGAATATGTGCTGTAGCGTGCACAGGGCTCCGAGCTGTAGTGGTGCTATTTCCTTTTTAGTTTTCTGCACTGCTGCCTACTCTATCAAAACAACTCTTCAACTATCAATCTATCTAGAAAAGGAGTCGGTAAAGAACAACCGGATATGACTATTTTACCCAAAAGTGATTTCGGAAATTATCATTTGGACTTACTGTATCTTCAGCAGCATTCATTCGTGGTTTAAACGAAATTTTACCTGCTTATCTTCGTGACAATATTACTTCATATCTTAACGATATTCTTATTGCTAAACGTTCTTGGAGTGAGCATAACAAAATTTTGGATTCATTATTACGTATTTTTGCAAGAGTTGGTATTACAGTGAACTTAGAAAAATTTGAATTTGGTCGTTCTCAGGTGAAATTTCTTGGTCACATTATTTCTACAGAAGGTATTCTTCCTGATCCAGAGAAACTAGATGCTATTCGTAATTATGCTGTTCCTACCACAAAACGTGATGTTCGTAGTTTCCTTCGTGTCTGTAATTTTCTTAGACGCTTTGTTAGATTGGACAATATGGCCACACCTCGTTTATGTGAACTATCTGGAAAGATTTCTAAGTGGTGTTGGGATGAGGAAGCTCAATCAGAATTTGAACAACTTCGTGATGCTTTAGATGCTGCTCCACTTCTTTCACATCCGGATATATCTAAAGATTTTTGTTTGGCGACGGACTCATCATACAAAGGCCTAGGTGCACACTTATTTCAAGAGATAGAAGAAGACGGCGTTGTAGTACAGAAAACTATTGCATTTGGAAGTCGTGTTCTCTCTAAATCAGAAAAGTATTATTCGATTACGGAACTTGAAGCCTTGGCTGTTGTTTGGGATTTCACAAAATTTCGGACATTTTTGTATGGGAGACTTACTAAGGTTTACACCGATCATCCAGCTCTGGAATTTCTTATGTCAACAAAATTAACTCATGGACGATTGTCACGATGGGCGTTGTATCTACAGGAATTTGATTTTAGCATTGTTTACATACAGGGTTCTTCTAATATTATTGCTGATGCTTTATCACGTGCACCTATGGGTTTGAAACAAAGTGCTGAGGAAGACTGCAAAGAAAACAATTATTGTTTGATGTATATTCAAGGTGTTGGGTTTGAGAATTTTATTTCGTCTTCGCTCCAGGACATCGCTAAGGAGCAAAACAACGATCCAATCTGGAAGGACATTAAGGAGAAGTGGAAGAGAAAGGAAAGCATAGCGATTAGACAGTATTATTTAGTTTGCAATTATATTCTTTTTACACGAACATCGGTTGACAACTCGGTTTGGTTAGTTTGTATTCCTGATGAGTGGGTTAATAAATTGATTTGGTATACACATTTCAGTTATGCACACTTTGGTCCCAGAAAATGCTTTCATAAATTACGAGAAAATTGCTACTTCAGTAATATGGAAAAACGTATTCGATTTGTTATTGCCAAATGCAAATTATCTCAAAAGGCTAAGTCGCCTACTATTTCTCACAGAGCACCGTTATTTCCTATCATTCCAGCGAAATTAAAGGAGATGGCTGCAGTCGATTTGTTCGGTCCAGTGGTTCGTTCTACTAATGGTTTTACGTACATTTTGGTAACAGTGGAATTGACATCAAAATATGTGTGTTTTACACCTTTACGCAAAGCAACAGCTCGTTCAGTATTTAATGCTTTCATCAAACATTTTCTTAAAGAAGTGGGTCATGTTGATAAGGTTATATCAGATAATGGATCACAGTTTCGCTCTAAAATTTGGCTTCATACTCTACTGCGTCGTAAGATTAAACCAATATTCATTTCACTTTTTCACCCTCAATCTAACGCTTCAGAGAGATGGATGAAGGAAATCAATAAATTGTGTCGACTTTATTGTCATCAGAATCACAGAACGTGGGATCAGTATCTTCATATTTTTCAAAACATTCTGAATGAACTTCCTAATGACTCAACTTCTTTACCGCCTATACTGATATTAAAAAACAAAGCACAGACAAATCGCACTTCTGAAATCGTTCCTTTTCCGCCATCATGGAAACTGCGGCATTCTGAAGTTGTCAACCTGGCTCTGCAAAATATTGCATCTGCGGCTGCTAGAAGAGAGAGATCAGCTAAACATCCTGGTCGCTTAAAAATCTTGTCAGTTGGTCAGAAGGTGTTAATTAAGTCTCATCGTTTGTCTCACAAAGGAAAAGGCTTGTGTCGCAAATGTTTTCTGCTTTATAACGGTCCATATAGAGTTCGCAAAATTATTCATGATAACACTGTCGAAGTAAAACTCTTAAATCTCGACGCTCTAAGGGAATACATCATATATCTAACGTTAAAATTTTTGTGGAATGACATACTTTTGAGAGACTAACAGTTACAAGTAAACACACGGAGCGTACAAGGATACCGCGCCGTGTTCCGGCGGCGGCACAGACTCAAAGCAACAGTCAAGTCTGCGCGCCGCATATTGCAGTCGTGGACCGCAAACAATTACTTCCTACGTCACGCGTACCTACAGCTGATCGAGCGCTCAGTGCGAATGCACTGACAGCCGTAAACAAATACACAGTCTAAAGTCTCCGATTAAATTCAGTATAAAGCTATAGTGACTTGATAAATTGTGTTATTAACGTTCAGTATTTTTCAGGATACGGTTGTATGAAATATTTTAGAACTTCAGGTAAATTCTGTGTGTGTCCGACGTTAAGAGGACTTGCTATCGAGAAATTTTCAGGAAGAATGTAATTTCGAAGAAGAAACTAATAAACTAAAAAGGTAACTATTAATTGAGTTTATTTTTCAGGTAACATATTTCCACTTGGTACGTACTTTAGACGTAATTTGCTGCTCGCGATTACGTGATTCATGCTTTGTGCTAAATTTCATGTTCTATGAATTTACTTGTGAAGCGACGTGCTTGCGTACATTAACTGATTTGACAATGTTTTACTGATGAACAGGGTTGTTACTTATGTATATTATGCATCGCTTGGCTGCACTGCTTTTTCACTGATGTCATATTTTTCTATTATGTGCCTGCTGTGCTTATTTATTTAAATTATAATTGTCACCTGATTAATTGTGCTGATATGGTTGTGTATGTAAGTTATACTTTGTGATTTATCTGCTTGCGCCTTCATGTTTACTTATTAAGATTACATATGAACATTAATTTGCTTATGCTGATATGATGCTAATGACCTGTTTATTATGTAAGATATATATTTGCTGCTTTGCGTATGGATTGCATATTTACATATTTCTGTTTTGTTGTCATAACTACTCTTCAATTTAGACATTAGCAATGCTGATGTACAGTGTACGAACGTAGAGTTTAGGTTATACTATGGTATTAATTATTGTTCGCTTGGCAGAGCCTCGTTGTAGGGATTGTGCTGCATCCGCTTGTTGACATTCTGTTCTCTACTGGTATATTTACTCGCTATTGCATGTTTTGCTTACGATCAGTGCTTTATATTTTAAGATAAGAAACTGAACTGCTATAATTCTACAAACGACGTTGGTACAAGAAACTTCATTGAAGTCACACGAGCTAGAGGTTTTATGGAAGCTGTATAAATTTATGCTAATAGGAAAGAAGCCAACGACATGACATACCAACACTAGGTTTAGACCATTGAGAGCTATTACACTGCATTCTTTGTGAGCAATAGAAATAGCAAGTGACACTTTACACAAGAAATTGCTTATGTTTTGCCATGATTCTTGAAGTGGTGTACACACTGTGAAATATTTTGATCATTCACACTCCGTACTCGTACTCACTTACTGAAAGTTATTCAAACTAAAGGCTGTTAGAGGTCATGTATGCATTTCTTTTATTTAATGATGGACAAGGTAACCAAAATGTATTTTATAATTCATAATGAGTAGAAGATTTTGGTCAGGTGGATTACACAGAGGTTGTGTGTGGACATTGTTTCTTCGGATTGTATGGGATGATGAATTGAAGTTTGCACTAGGATTTTATCTGTACTTGTTCGAGGAGACTGACTAGAGGAAAGAGTTGTTATGGAAGTGATAAGGTTTATATGTATCGACGTATTGAAGAGGTATTATTGAGGTATTGAGATTGTGTGAAGTTGATGATTATTGGAGTTTTGGTGGATAAGAGGTAAAGTAAGTGAGGAGCATACTTTCTTTTGTTGGTTTATATGGAACAATGAGGATGAAGATGGCAGTCTAGAACACGCAAGTGGAAGGAAGATTGTCTACACACACACTTTGTTAAATCAATAAGCAGTACATACTTTTTTTTGGAGAGAAAGTAATTGCATATCTTGGCACGCTGACAAATGGCTCTGAGCACTATGGGACTCAACTGCTGTGGTCATAAGTCCCCTAGAACTTAGAACTACTTAAACTTAACTAACCTAAGGACATCACACACATCCATGCCCGAGGCAGGATTCGAACCTGCGAGCGTAGCGGTCGTGCGGTTCCAGACTGTAGCGCCTTTAACCGCTCGGCCACTCCGCCCGGCGCACGCTGACAGTTGTTCAGCAGCCGTACATTTTGATTTGGCTTGGCAAACATTGGTCTTGACATGATGACTATGACGCTGACTAACTACTATTGACTGTTATACACTGTTACCACTACTACTTGATAAACATATTGAACATCAAACTTCGACAGAATTACATTTAAACAGTTAACACTATTCAATTACATGGTAGTACTTAAATGTGGATGAAAGATGAGTAAGTGTGTTTTGTGTGTTTTCCTTTCCTTTCCTATCTCCTAAATATTATTTTACTTGTTTGTTGTGGCTTGCACTGACATGCATTAATATTACAGGTTTACTGATATTTGTGTATTTGTAATAGTTGTAAGGTGTCAGACAAATCCAACACCTTCCTTGAAAACCCTGACATGATAAGCAAATCCGGTAGTATGTCACATAGCTCCGAATAAATGGTGACATTAAATTAACCAAAGTAATTCGAGTAACGAGTGAGCAAATGGAATACCAGAGACTAACACAAGGATGCCTAAATGCATGTCATACCTTCCCACCATGAGACAGACGCAGTTCCGAGGGGAGAAACGAGAACAGAAGCCGAGAGCAAAACCGTGTTAAGCTGAAGGCCCTACGATAAGGGACGGACACCCACGTTGCCAGCAAACCGCTAGGACCACCCCAGCCACAAGTTTTAGTGTGAGACTTTTTCGCGTCTCTGTTACGCTAGGACCACCCCCAGCCCATGTTAAAAGCTAGAGCCCTACAGAAGAACAGTATAGATGTTACGATAACACAAAAAGGGCCACCCCCAGCCGCAAGTTTTAGCGTGAGACTTTTTCGCGTCTCTGTTACGTTGCAAACTCTAAAAACATTGCCCCACCACGAAAAGTATAACGTTTCTCATTGGATAGACAGAATTTTTGTAGGCGGAGCTTAAGGTTAACATTGAGACCCTGATTGGTCAGATGAAAACACAGCCAGATAGTTTTTTTTAAACCAACTTCAGTATATTGTAGTAAGGAGAAGTTAGGAGAGAGTTGCTTCCGAGACGGCGAGGTGAGCGGAGCTATGCTGCCGGCGCCCCCTGACGAACACCGACAAGGTAATGAACGCACGCAATGCTGCATAACAGCGAATAAAGCTTCACTCAGAACTGCAGAAGTCTCATCTGTTAAACCCCCTTTCTGCATAATACTAGTGTCGATCATCAATTAAAGCTCATGGTGTTCATATTTGCCACTTGCAGTAAAAATCTAAAACGCGATGATTTTTCTGTTATATAGTTACTGAGAAGCCACATCAGCCACTGTAATTTATGACAAGTTAGATAAGTAATTAAAGATAATTGAGGGTCACTGTAGACCATTTTGATAGTTTTCTCTTTTGTGAAACTTAATTTAAACCTAGATTATAGATGTGATATGGCATAGGTCATCCTTCGATCCATTGTAGAACTTGGAAACCCATTCAGGGAATATTCGTTCACATTTTTGTTGAACGCAGTTGGTTTTTACCATCCTGTATTAAAACATTTCCTTTTATCAATAGTGCAATTTATAAACGATGTTTTGTGAGTAGAATAAAATTTCCAATGGTAAACTTAACTGCTTTTTCGACGTTATTTTACCAGCTAACTAAAAATAGGAAAGCCTTGAACCCCTTCCACTAAATTTAGTTAGTATTAAGATTCTTTTACAGGGAGTGGAGTGGAGCTGACGATGAAATCATTAAGTATTTGGTTATATCATCGCTAGTCTCAATGAACTCTTCTGAACTCTACATGTCATGTGTGGCCTGGCGTCTCCTTACCAGCAACAGGTCCCAGGTTCAAACTAGTCAATTCCCTAAAAAACACGCTCAGAGCGTCGTTGCTCGAAAGTGGTAGGGTGACAGGATATAGAACAAACAGACACAGAATGTTAGATAGTTAATACGACAATTATCTGATATCATTTGTGTGTCTGTTATAATTTGTATGTTTAGTGTAAGAGCATTGATAATAATTTTGTAAAAGCAATTGTGTGTGCATTCAAACTGTTGTTCGTACTTACACGTATTAACATTGGTGGATGCACTTGGAAATGTTTAGTTTCTGCTGATGAACTCTGATGAACTGTTTAATTAGTGATGGTGAATATTATGGACTGTTACCTGCACTTGTTCAACATTGTTGGGTGCCACTTGGTAATTTATAATTAATGCTGATGAACTCTGATGAACTGTTTAATTAGTGATAGTGAATATTATAAACTGTTATCTGCACCTGTTCAACATTACTGGGTGCCACTGTTGGAACTGCTTATACTGAAATAATGTTGCTTGTTGCTGTCTGCACCTGTTCAACATTGCTGGGTGCCACTGATGGAACTTCTTCTACTGAAATGATGTCACTTGTTGGTGTCTGCACCTGATCAACATTGTTGGGTGCCACTGTTGGAACTGCTTCTACTGAAATGATGTCACTTGTTGGTGTCTGCACCTGCTCAACATTGCTGGATGCCACTGATGGAACTGCTTCTACTGAAATAATGTTACTTGTTGCTGTCTGCACCTGTTCAACATTACTGGGTGCCACTGTTGGAACTGCTTCTACTGAAATGATGTCACTTGTTGGTGACTGCACCAGCTCAACATTGCTGGGTGCCACTGTTGGAGCTGTTTAAATACTGCTGTTGAAATGTTATGAGACTGCTATTTGCACCTGTTGACCATTGTTGGGTGCTACTATTGGAACTGTCAACCACTCTGAGGAGTGCTACCTGTTTATTGAACTATTGAAAAGATTTTATGTGAATATTTGCATAAACTGATTTTTTTTTGTGTATTTACTGTTTATGAAATGTTATGAGACTCTTACCTGCACCTATTCGTCATTGCTGGTGCCATTGATTGAATGATACTTGTGTAAACTCTTATTTAAAATCACATGTATGCAAACATTTGTATTCCTTACTGTATTTTATATATTAGATTATTGAAGGGTCAGTGCAAAACCAAAATTTATTTAGTTATGTGATATTTACTTACTAATATTATCTTTTGTTTTTGTCTGTATTTTTTTGTACGAATTTGGTGGTATTTTCACCACCAATGCTGGCAAAAATACCATCAAATTCTAGCCTGTGGAGAAGGGGCATATGAAAGGTGGCTATACTGAGTCACAGTGCCAGAGATTGCGCCAAAGAGTATTATTCCGCCGCCTCCACTGGGGCAGTTGTAGTGCAGAGGTCCCGTGGGCAGTTGTAGTTCAGAGGTTGCTGTGGGCAGTGCTTGTTGAGAGGATGTCGAGAGCAGTACTAGTTGAGACCATGTCGTGTGCAGTTATTGTTCAGTTGGGCGAGAGTTGATGCTGTTCTGTTGGTGTAATGTATATATGGAGGATGTTGCAATGATCATAGTGTATTTTTCGTCAATATATATGGAAGTAACAAAATTTTTTTTTATTTCGTATCTCCTTAATAATAATGCATCTTGGTCACAGGTTCAGTCAACAAAGCATCTGGCTCATGTTCATGTATTAGACTTGTAATTCTGGTTTCTTTGTGCAATTGTAGTCTTTGTGGTTTTTCAATTAGTTCATTGTAAATGGTGTTTAAAATTTCTTGTGGTATTGAGGAAGAACTGTGCCACATACATGTACGTTGAACCACAATACCACACACAGAACAGTGTTGTTTCGTAGCTTTTATAGTTGCAGGACACTTAATTAATCAATTGTGTTAACGGAAATTTCCTTTCATTCTTTATTGTTATTTTATGCAGTCAGATTGCGTACTAATACTAGTCAGGGCCAGCCGGTTACGAGACTTCGTAACCGGACACACAGCTACTAAAATTATAGCATTTTCATTTATATAATTAAGCCCCCATGCAAGATCTAATACACTGCATTCACTGTGCGACGAACCTAGTAGCCCTAAGACCCAACTGACAGTTTACCGACCAGTACCAAATCTTCCTCCAAGCCCATAATAAAGCATACTGTATGATCCAAGGCAAACATCCGCACTCGTATTTAACTGATTCCGCTAGACTTTAGATACCAGTTCTTTAGTACTTTCCTTCTACACAGATGGAAAAAAACTCCCAACACCAGAAATTAGTTAGAGTAATGAAATTTCGATAAAACATTTGTCTAGATAACTTAAGTAAGTTGTAACACCCCACCTGTTGCTTGTCTGGATTTTGCATGTGTTCGCCCCTGTGAAACAACTTACAGAGAAATTGGGAGTAGAAATGTACGCAAGAATGGATAACGCAGATTTAAATGTCGCCCTGTCACTCCTAATTAATCTGCGGTGGTAGTGTTGGCGATAAATCACACCTATTTTTAATTCCAAACATGAACCATAACGAACGCTTCGGGGGTTCAATGATATCAGACAATTACACAGAAATAAATTAAAGCAAAGGGTAAATTCAGGATCAAATTACTGAAAGTAAAAGCTCTACTTCATCAATAAATTTATTAACAACTTCAGACCAATGCTGAATAAAAACACAAATGAACCGTTTACAACTTACTATGGTAACTGGGATTGGCAATGAATTACAAAACGTGATCTCTTATAAATTGGCTGGCCGACTGACATCGACACAGAACGAAAATTAAGAAGAATCACTACACCCCAAAGTATCGTGAAACCTCAGTGGAAACAGAACTTGCACGTGATCCAGTTATTTAACGCTACTTCAAACGCAGGTCGAAGCGGGAGCGATCTCACCGTACTACTTCTGCTGTGGCTGCGGGTCTCCGACGGGCGACGGCGCGGCCGTGGAATCCCGGTGCGGCACCTCGGAAATTACACTTCTACAATACTTGGACAATAGACTTCTCAAACTGCGACAATCTTCCCATGAGCAAAGAGCTGACACGACTTACGTCCTCTCAGAACGAAAGTCCAGGACGGAAGACCTCAACAGAGAGTCGAGCAAGATCGCTCTTCGCCTCTGTTTTCCCCACCAAAACTTTACCGTGTGCATCACATCCCAATAAACACTCAAAATATCCAGTTTCCCGGTGCCGACCAATGTACAGCCTGGGAATCGAACTACACTACTGGCCATTAAAAGTGCTACACCAAGAAGAAATGCAGATGATAAACGGGTATTCATTGGACAAATATATTATACTAGAGCTGACATGTGATTACAATTTCACGCAGTTTGGGTGCATAGATACGGAGAAATCAGTACCGAGAACAACCACCTCTGGCAGTAATAACGGCCCTGATACGCCTGGGCATTGAGTCAAACAGAGCGTGCATGGCGTGTACAGGTAAAGCTGCCCATGCAGCTTCAACACGATACCACACTTCATCAAGAGTAGTGACTGGTGTATTGTGACGAGCCAGTTGTTCGGCCACCATTGACCAGACGTTTTCAATTGGTGAGAGACCTGGAGAATGTGCTGGCCAGGGCAGCAGTCGAACATTTTCTGTATCCAGAAAGGCTTGTACGGGACCTGGAACATGCGGTCGTGCATTATCCTGCTGAAATGTAGGATTTCGCAGGGATCGCATGAAACGTAGAGCCATGTGACGTAACACATCTGAAATGTAACGTCCACTGTTCAAAGTGCTGTCAACGCTAACAAGAGGTGACCGAGACGTGTAACCAATGGCAACCCGTACCATTCCGCCGGATGATACGCCAGTACGGCGATGACGAATACACGCTTCCAACGTGCGTTCAGCGCGATGTCGCCAAACACGGATGCGACCATCATGATGCTGTAAACAGAACCTGGATTCATCCGAAAAAATGACGTTTTGCCATTCGTGCACCCAGGTTCGTCCTTGAGTACATCATAGTGATGCAGCGTCAAGGGTAACCGCAGCCATGGTCTCCGAGCTGATAGTCCGTGGTGCTGTAAACATCGTCGAACTGTTCGTGCAGATGGTTGTTATCTTGCAAACGTCCCCATCTGTTGACTCATGGATCGAGACGTGGCTGCACGATCCGTTACAGCCATGCGGATAAGATGCCTGTCATCTCGACTGCTAGTGATACGAGGCCGTTGGGATCCAGCACGGCGTTGCGTATTACCCTCCTGAACACACCGATTCCATATTCTGCTAACAGTCATTGGATCTCGACCAACGCGAGCAGCAATGTCGCGATACAATAAACTGCTACCGCGATGGGCTACAATCCGATATTTATCTAAGTCGGAAACGTGATGGTACTCATTTCTCCTCCTTACACGAAGCATCACATCAACGTTTCACCAGTCAAAGCCGGTCAACTGCTGTTTGTGTGAGGGAAATCGGTTGGAAACTTTCCTCATGTCAGCACGTTGTAGGTGTCGTCACCGGCGCCAACCTTGTGTGAATGTTCTGAAAAGCTAATCATTTGCATATCACAGCATCTTCTTCCTGTCGGTTAAATTTCGCGTCTGTAGCACGTCGTCTTCGTGGGGTAGCAATTTTAATGGCCAGTAGTGTATTTTCCACAATTTTCGCTTTCTACCAAATTTCACTACTAAACTCCGCCCAAGCCACCTGTGAGGATCCACAGCTGCGGGCAACAACAATTTTTTTCGAAATTTTTAATTCCTAAGGGACTCCTAGCCTGCCCCACTTCAATTCCTCGAGGGCTTAAATTTGGTGGAACGTTGGCGAGAGCACGCCCAGCAAGCCACTGCTCTGTTTTGTAAACACTTGAGGTTACACACCTGGAGACGCGCTGTCTGGCTGCTGGCCGAGCGCTGTCCCCGTTGCCTCTCATATAATGCATTAACGCAAAGTCTGATAATTACACAATCGCGTAATTCTCCCTGTATTACATAGCCAGCGTGCCGGTGCGTTTCCACGGACATTTCATACACCGTAATCGAGAGTATTACTCCAACAAACAGCAACTAATTATCTACAAAGTGATTGCGCCGCTGTCAGTCGTTTTTATTGGCCTAAAGTGCTCGCAAAGTGATTATAGTCACGTTAAGTGGACTCATGTAAGGGGCAAGACCGTTGCCACCTTACAAAGTGATTAACATTCCAATATCACAGGTTGTTGTGACCGCAATATAAGCTATTGCAAATGTGAAATGCTGATACATGAATAACTGGTATCACCACCAGGATGTTAAACGCAAACATACAAACGTGCATGTATTGTGTTGTACAGGTGGCGAATATCACTTTGTGGAATAGAATTCCATGTCCGTTGCATTTGGTCGGTCAATACAGTGCTGGTTAGTGCTGTTTCAGGATGACACTAGCGTTGTCGCCTGATGATGCCTCATATCTGCGCGATTGGAGACAGATCTGGTGATCGATACATTTCCGTGGCCACCGCTGCCAGATTCATTTACATTCCTGCCAAGTCTTTCTGCAGTATCACAGAGGGAACATCCAGCTTCTCGTAGCCCTATTACACGACCTCGTTCAAACACAGTGAGGTGTTGATAACGGCGTCTTTGTCGCCTTAAATGCATTCTTGACTAACTCACCACGCCCAGTCTCAAAGGTAACTAACGCTCACTACCGTAGCGTGTGTTTAAAGCAAACGTGATTTCCGTCCTCATAGTGGCGCTGCTAGTTGACCCGCCAGGGTAGCGGAGAGCTCTAATGCGCTGCTTCCTGGACTCTGGTAGGCGCGCCGTCCCCAGATTGAATCCGCCCGGCGGATTAACGACGAGGGCCAACCTGGATGTGGTTTTTAGGCGGTTTTCCACATCCTCCTAGGTGAATACCGGGGTGGTCCCCACGTTCCGCCTCAGTTACACGACTCCCAGACATTTGAAAACGTTCGCACTATTTAATGTCTTACACTAGACGCAGATAGCTGGGATACACTATTTTCGTCCCGGGGGGTTCGGGGTGGCGTCAGGAAGGGCATCCGGCCACCCTCTGACATCGCCAAATCCGTAATAACAAATCCGTCCCCGTGTTGGAGTGGGAGAAAGGCTCCGAGAAAGAAAGAAAGAAAGTGGCGCTACTAGCTCCATTCTATTGAATCTCGTGTGAAATCTGAATAGACATCATCTTTCAGATGTGGAACAGCACTATCAACTTTCATTTATGTCGCACAACTCCTTCTTGGTTCTGAGATTTTTTCTGACACTGTATTTCAAGACCTAATCCATCTCCGCAAGAACTAATGAAAATGTCCTCCTCATGCTCCATCGCATGTTATACATCACTCAACAACATATCTGAAACTTCCTACCGTTCATTCTCAGTAATTATATTAATTTTTGTCATATTCCATCGCGCAGGTCGTCCACAGGTTGTCGTTGTGATCTCCAGTCCAAAAACTGCAAATGCATCTCCTCAAGCTAGTCCATGCTGTGTAAGCCTCTCCATCTCCGCATAACTTAATATCCGTCCTACATTCATTTGAACCTGCTTACAGTATTCGAGCGTACGTCTTCCTCTACGCTTTTTACATCCCATACTTCCGTCCATTAGTAAGCTGAAGATTCCTTGATGTTACACGATGTGCCCTACGAACATATTCTTTATTTTAGTCAGGTGGTGCCATAAATGTCTTTTCTCCCCCATTCGTTTCATTATTTCTTCATCAGTTATCTAATCTACACATCTAATTTTCTGCGTTCTTCTGTTATATCACATTTCGAAAGTTTCTGTTCTCTCCTTATCTCAACTGTTTATCGTACACGTTTCATTTACCTACAAGGTAACTTCAGATAATACTTGCTAACTCAAATATATATATTCAATGTTACGAGATTTCTCTTTTTTCAGAAGTACTTTTCTTGATAATGTCAGTCTGGTTTTCTTATCTTACTACTAGCTATTTCTCTGCCAAAATGGTAAAACTTATTTAGTCTATTAATTGTAGTGCCTCATTTCCTAATCTAATTCCCACAGAATCGCCTGATTTCATTCGACTATATTTCATTACCTGAGATTTTTTTTTTTGTATTCATCTTACAGGTTCTTTTCAAGACACTATCCATTTCGTTCCACTTTTTCAAATTCTTTGCCGTCTCTGACATAATTACAACTTCAGATTTTATTTCTGCTCTCTGAACTTTCATTTTCTTTGCAAATTTCTCTTTGGTTTGTTTCACAGCTTCCTCAATGTACAGGTCGAATAAAGTCGGGGACACAATACAACCACGTCTGATACTCTTGTCAGCTTTTGCTTTCATTTCACGTCCTTTGTCTCTTATAGCTGTAGTCTGATTTCTGTACAAGTTGTAGATAATCTTTAGTTCCCTGTGTTTTATCCCCGCTACTTTCAGAATTTCAAGAAGTGTAGTCTAGTCAATATTGTCAAAAGCTTTCTCTAAGATTTGAAAATGCTATTAAACAATGTTTACCTTTATTTAACCTGTCTCCTAAGATAATTCGCGTGTACCTACATTTCTCCGGAACCCAAACTCATCTTCCCCGAAATAGTATTCTTCGACTTCTTCCACTCTTCTGTAAATGATTCGCAGCTTATTAAACTGATGGTTCGGTAATATTCATACCTATGAGCACTTGCTTTTTTAGGAAGTGGAATTACTACATTCTTTTTGATGTTCGGGTGTATTTACCTATCTCATGTACCTTGCACAGCAGGTGAATAAGTTCAGTAAAGGGTGGGTCTCCCACGGATTTCAGCAATAGTGAGGTAATGTCGTCTACTCCACGGGCCTTGCTTGTATTAGATGTTTCAGTACTCTGTCAAGTTCTTTTTGCAGTACCGCATCTACCATCTCACCTTTACTGCCTGTTCCCTGTCTATAATATTCTCTCTAAGTTCATTTCCCTTATACAGCTCTTATTCCTCGAATTTCAGCTTCTACTTACTTAGTAACGGCTTGCCGTCCGAGCTCTTGATATTAATACAGCTGCTTCTCCTTTCTCCAATGGCGACTTTAATCTTCTTATAGACGGCATCTATATTTCCCCTGCTCACTTACGCCTCTATGGCTTTATATTCGTTTTCTACACATTTGCTTAATCATGAAGCACTTTTTGTGAATTTCATTTTTTGATGTCTGTATTCTCTTTTACATGCTTTATTTGCTGCAGTTTCATACAGTCTCGACTCGTCAATTAAATTCTGTATCTCATGTGCCATCCAAAGCAACATAAGGGGCCACAAACAATAAGTAATTATTAGATCATCAAAACAGTAAGTTTAATGCTCGCTGATACATAATAGTATTGTCTCGAAGTGTCCATATGTTTTAAATGTGTTGCATGGGGGCCTAATTATATAAATATGAAATGCAAATACTTTTAATTTTTAGTAGTTGTCTGTCCGATTACGAAGTCTCGTAAACGGTTGGCCCTGACTAGTTTTAGTACGCAATCTGACTGCATAGAATAACAACAAAGAATGAAAGAAAATTTCCGTTAACACAATTAATTAATTAAGTCTCCAGCAACTACAAAACGTACGAAACCAAAGCACAAGTGTAACTGTTCTGTGTGTGGAAGTGTGATTCAACGTACACATCTGGCACGGTTCTTCTTCAATAAGGCAAGAAATTTTAAATACCATTTATACTGAAGCAATTAAAAAAATATAAATACTATAATTGCGTAAGGAAACCAGAATTACACTCTAATACAAGAACACAAGCCAGATGCTTTGTTGACTGAACCTGTAATGACGCATTATTCAAGACATTGAAATAATGAAAAAAAGGGAATTTTTTTTACCTTCATATACATTGACGAAAGGCACTCTGATCATTACAATATCTCCATTCGAACAACATCTGCTGTCTAGCCCATCAAACAACTGTATAAAACATGGCCTCAAATAGTACAGCTATCAATATCCTCTCAGCAAGTTCTGCACAACCACTCACTACGACGACATCTCAACAACGACTGACTCTACTACTTCTCAACAAGCACTGACTACTGCCACATCTCGACAAGCACTGCCAGTGGAGGCGGCGGAATAAAACTCTTTGGAGCAATCTCTGGCGCTGTGGCTCAGTGTAGCCACCTTTCATATGCCCTTCCTCCACGGGCCAGAATTTGATGGTATTTTTGCCAGCATTGGTGGTGAAAATACCACCAAATTCGTCCACAAAAATACAGACAAAAATAAAAGATAATATTAATACGTAAATATCACATAATTAGATAAAATTTTGGCTTTGCACTGACCTTTCAATAACCTAATATATAAAATACAGTAAGCAATACAAATTCTTTCATACATGTGACTTTACATAATAGTTTACACAATACACAAAAAATCAGTTTATACAAATGTTCACATAAAATGCTTTCAATGATTAAAGAAAAACAAGTAGTTGATAGTTCCAGCAGTAGCACCCAGCAATGGTCAACAGGTGCAAATACCAACAAGTGACATTATGTCAGTAGAAGCAGTTCCATCAGTGGCACCCAGCAATGTCGAACAGGTGCAGACACCAACAAGTGACATTATTTCAGTAGAAGCAGTTCCATTAGTGGCACCCAGCAATGTTGAATAAGTGCAGACACCAACAAGTGACATCATTTCAGTATAAGCAGTCCGTCAGTGGCACCCAGCAATGTTGAACAGGTGCAGACACCAACAAGTGACATCATTTCAGTAGAAACAGTTCCATCAGTGGCACCCAGCATTGTTGAACGGGTGCAGACAGCAACACGTGACATCATTTCAGTAGAAACATTTCCATTAGTGGCACCCAGCAATGTTGAACAGGTGCAGACACCAACAAGTGACATCATTTCAGTAGAAGCAGTTCCATTAGTGGCACCCAGCAATGTTGAACAGGTGCAGACACCAACAAGTGACATTATTTCAATAGATGCAGTCCATCAGTGGCACCCAGTAATGTTGAACAGGTGCAGACACCAACAAGTGACATCATTTCAGTAGAAGCAGTCCATCAGTGGCACCCAGCATTGTTGAACAGGTGCAGACACCAACAAGTGACATCATTTCAGTAGAAGCAGTTCCATTAGTGGCACCCAGCAATGTTGAACAGGTGCAGACACCAACAAGTGACATCATTTCAGTAGAAGCAGTTCCATTAGTGGCACCCAGCAATGTTGAACAGGTGCAGACACCAACAAGTGACATTATTTCAATAGATGGAGTCCATCAGTGGCACCCAGTAATGTTCAACAGGTGCAGACACCAACAAGTGACATCATTTCAGTAGAAGCAGTCCATCAGTGGCACCCAGCATTGTTGAACAGGTGCAGACACCAACAAATAACATCATTTCAGTAGAAGCAGTTCCATTAGTGGCACCCAGCAATGTTGAACAGGTGCAGACACCAACAAGTGACATCATTTCAGTAGAAGCAGTTCCATTAGTGGCACCCAGCAATGTTGACAGGTGCAGACACCAACAAGTGACATTTCAGTAGAAGCAGTTCCATCAGTTGCACCCAGCAATGTTGAGTAGGTGCAGACAGCAACAAGTGACATCATTTCAGTATAAGCAGTTCCACTAGTGGCACCCAGCAATGTTGAACAGGTGCAGACAGCAGTCCATAATATTCACTATCACTAATCACACTGTTCATCAGAGTTTATCAGCAGAAATTAAACATGTCCTAGTGGCACCAATCATGTAGAAAAAGTGCAAGTAACAGTCCATATTATTCACTATCACTAATCACACAGTTCATCAGCAGAAATTAAACATTTCTAAGTGTCACACATCAATGTTGAACAGGTGCACATGTGAACAACAGTTTGAATGCACACACAATTGCTTTTACAAAATTATTATCAATGCTCTTACACTAAACATACAAATTATAATAAACACACAAATGATATCAGATAATTGTCATATTAACTATTACAATTACACAAATATCAGTAAACCTATAATATTTATGGGTGTCGGTGCAAGCCACAACAAACAAGTAAAATAATATTTAGGAGATAGGTCGGTACCAATTATCTGGGATTAGGAAAGGAAAACACACAAAACACACTTACTCGTCTTTCATCCACATTAGTGCTACTGTGTAATTGAATAGTGTTAACTGTGTAAATGCAATTCTGTCAAAATTTGATGTTCATCATGTGTATCAAATAGTAGTGGCACAGTGTATAACAGTCAATAATAGTTAGTCAACGTCATAGTCATCATGTCAAGACCAATGTTTGCCAAGCCAAATCAAATGTACGGTTGCTGAACAACTGTCAGTGATCCAAGATATGCAAATGCTTCCTCTCTCAAAAAAAAAATTATACTGCTTATTGATTTAACAAAGTGTGTGTGTAGACAATCTTCTTTCCACTTGAGTGTTCTAGTCTGCTATCTTCATCCTCCTTGTTCCATATAAACCAACAAAAAAAATATGCTCCTCACTTACTTTGCCTCTTATCCATCAAAACTCCAATAATCATCAGCATCACATAATCTTAATACTTCAATAATACCTCTTACGTCAATACATATAAATCTTATCATCAATATCATTTACCTTACCTCTTGTCCACCAAAACTCCAATAATCATCAACTTCACACAATCTCAATACCTCAATAATACCTCTTCAATACGTCGATACATAGAAACCTTATTACCAATATCATTTCACTTCCATAACAACTCTTTCCTCTAGTCAGTCTCCTCGAACAAGTACAGATAAAATCCTAGTGCAAACTTCATCATCCCATACAATCCGTAGACACAATGTCCACACACAACCTCTGTGTAATCCATCTGACCAAAATCTTCTACTCATTATGAATTATAAGATACATTTTGGTTACCTTGTCCATCATTAAATAAAAGAAATGCATACATGACCTCTAACAGCCTTTAGTTTGAATAACTTTCAGTAAGTGAGTACGAGTACGGAGTGTGAATGATCAAAATATTTCACAGTGTGTACACCACTTCAAGAATCATGGCAAAACATAAGCAATTTCTTGTGTAAAGTGTCACTTGCTATTTCTATTGCTCACAAAGAATGCAGTGTAATAGCTCTCAATGGTCTAAACCTAGTGTTGGTATGTCATGTCGTTGGCTTCTTTCCTATTAGCATAAATTTATACAGCTTCCATAAAACCTCTAGCTCGTGTGACTTCAATGAAGTTTCTTGTACCAACGTCGTTTGTAGAATTATAGCAGTTCAGTTTCTTATCTTAAAATATAAAGCACTGATCGTAAGCAAAACATGCAATAGCGAGTAAATATACCAGTAGAGAACAGAATGTCAACAAGCGGATGCAGCACAATCCCTACAACGAGGCTCTGCCAAGCGAACAATAATTAATACCATAGTATAACCTAAACTCTACGTTCGTACACTGTACATCAGCATTGCTAATGTCTAAATTGAAGAGTAGTTATGACAACAAAACAGAAATATGTAAATATGCAATCCATACGCAAAGCAGCAAATATATATCTTACATAATAAACAGGTCATTAGCATCATATCAGCATAAGCAAATTAATGTTCATATGTAATCTTAATAAGTAAACATGAAGGCGCAAGCAGATAAATCACAAAGTATAACTTACATACACAACCATATCAGCACAATTAATCAGGTGACAATTATAATTTAAATAAATAAGCACAGCAGGCACATAATAGAAAAATATGACATCAGTGAAAAAGCAGTGCAGCCAAGCGATGCATAATATACATAAGTAACAACCCTGTTCATCAGTAAAACATTGTCAAATCAGTTAATGTACGCAAGCACGTCGCTTCACAAGTAAATTCATAGAACATGAAATTTAGCACAAAGCATGAATCACGTAATCGCGAGCAGCAAATTACGTCTAAAGTACGTACCAAGTGGAAATATGTTACCTGAAAAATAAACTCAATTAATAGTTACCTTTTTAGTTTATTAGTTTCTTCTTCGAAATTACATTCTTCCTGAAAATTTCTCGATAGCAAGTCCTCTTAACGTCGGACACACACAGAATTTACCTGAAGTTCTAAAATATTTCATACAACCGTATCCTGAAAAATACTGAACGTTAATAACACAATTTATCAAGTCACTATAGCTTTATACTGAATTTAATCGGAGACTTTAGACTGTGTATTTGTTTACGGCTGTCAGTGCATTCGCACTGAGCGCTCGATCAGCTGTAGGTACGCGTGACGTAGGAAGTAATTGTTTGCGGTCCACGACTGCAATATGCGGCGCGCAGACTTGACTGTTGCTTTGAGTCTGTGCCGCCGCCGGAACACGGCGCGGTATCCTTGTACGCTCCGTGTGTTTACTTGTAACTGTTAGTCTCTCAAAAGTATGTCATTCCACAAAAATTTTAACGTTAGATATATGATGTATTCCCTTAGAGCGTCGAGATTTAAGAGTTTTACTTCGACAGTGTTATCATGAATAATTTTGTGAACTCTATATGGACCGTTATAGAGCAGAAAAAATTTGCGACAGAAGCCTTTTCCTTTGTGAGACAAACGATGAGACTTAATTAACACCTTCTGACCAACTGACAAGATTTTTAAGCGACCAGGATGTTTAGCTGATCTCTCTCTTCTAGCAGCCGCAGATGCAATATTTTGCAGAGCCAGGTTGACAACTTCAGAATGCCGCAGTTTCCATGATGGCGGAAAAGGAACGATTTCAGAAGTGCGATTTGTCTGTGCTTTGTTTTTTAATATCAGTATAGGCGGTAAAGAAGTTGAGTCATTAGGAAGTTCATTCAGAATGTTTTGAAAAATATGAAGATACTGATCCCACGTTCTGTGATTCTGATGACAATAAAGTCGACACAATTTATTGATTTCCTTCATCCATCTCTCTGAAGCGTTAGATTGAGGGTGAAAAAGTGAAATGAATATTGGTTTAATCTTACGACGCAGTAGAGTATGAAGCCAAATTTTAGAGCGAAACTGTGATCCATTATCTGATATAACCTTATCAACATGACCTACTTCTTTAAGAAAATGTTTGATGAAAGCATTAAATACTGAACGAGCTGTTGCTTTGCGTAAAGGGGTAAAACACACATATTTTGATGTCAATTCCACTGCTACCAAAATGTACGCAAAACCAGACTGAACAAATCGACTGCAGCCATCTCCTTTAATTTCGGTGGAATGATAGGAAACAACGGTGCTCTGTGAGAAATAGTTGGCGGCTTAGCCTTTTGACATAATTTGCATTTGGCAAGAACAGATCGAATACGTTTTTCCATATTACTGAAGTAGCAATTTTCTCGTAATTTATGAAAGCATTTTCTGGGACCAAAGTGTGCATAACTGAAATGTGTGTACCAAATCAATTTATTGATCCACTCATCAGGAATACAAACTAACCAAACAGAGTTGTCGACCGATTTTCGTTTAAAAAGAATATCATTGGGCACTAAATAATACTGTCTGATCGCTACGCTTTCCTTTCTCCTCCACTTCTCCTTAATGTCCTTCCAGACTGGATCCTTGTTTTGCTCCTTAGCGATGTCCTGGAGCGAAGACGAAATAAAATTCTCAAACGCAACACCTTGAATATACATCAAACAATAATTGTTTTCTTTGCAGTCCTCCTCAGCACTTTGTTTCAAACCCATAGGTGCACGTGATAAATCATCAGCAACAATATTTGAAGAACCCTGTATGTAAACAATACTAAAATCAAATTCCTGTAGATACAACGCCCATCGTTACAATCTTCCATGAGTTAATTTTGTTGACATAAGAAATTCCAGAGCTCGATGATCGGTGTAAACCTTAGTAAGTCTCCCATACAAAAATGTCCGAAATTTTGCGAAATCCCAAACAACAGCCAAGGCTTCAAGTTCCGTAATCGAATAATTCTTTTCTGATTTAGAGAGAACACGACTTCCAAATGCAATAGTTTTCTGTACTACAACGCCGTCTTCTTCTGTCTCTTGAAATAAGTGTGCACCTAGGCCTTTGTATGACGAGTCCGTCGCCAAACAAAAATCTTTAGATAAATCCGGATGTGAAAGAAGTGGAGCAGCAACTAAAGCATCACGAAGTTGTTCAAATTCTGACTGAGCTTCCTCATCCCAACACCAATTAGAATTCTTTCCAGATAGTTCACATAAACGAGGTGTGGCCATATTGTCCAATCTAACACAGCGTCTACGAAAATTACAGACACCAAGGAAACTACGAACATCACGTTTTGTGGTAGGAACAGCGTAATTACGAATAGCGTCTAGTTTCTCTGGATCAGAAAGAATACCTTCTGTAGAAATAATGTGACCGAGAAATTTCACCTGAGAACGACCAAATTCAGATTTTTCCAAGTTCACTGTAATGCCAACTCTTGCAAAAATACGTAATAATGAATCCAAAATTTTGTTGTGCTCACTCCAAGAACGTTTAGCAATAAGAATATCGTCAACATATGAAGTAATATTGTCACGAAGATAAACAGGTAAAATTTCGTTTAAACTACGAATGAATGCTGCTGAAGATACAGTAAGTCCAAACGGTAATTTGCGAAATCTCTTTTGGGTAAAATCGTCATATCCGGTTAATCTTTACCGACTCTATAGATAGACTGATAGTCAAAGAGTTGTTTTGATAGATGCAAAGAATAGTAAAAGAGTAGGAAGCGGTGCAGAAAACTAAAAGGGAAATAGCACCACTACAGCTCGGGGCCCTATGCACGCTACGGCACATATTCACTTAGTGTAGTGAATCCCCTGAGGACTTTAATAGCTGCAAATAAATTTCAGTTTGTGACTTAGTGGCCAATTTGGTGGAAGTGCGTACATAAATTGATCTAACCATGAACATGGATGTATGTCGTTCTTAGAATTGCGAAAGATCTTAAATTTCCGAACAGTTAAGAATTGTTTATAGTCAAAGTTTTCTCCTCGTGGCGACAAAGACCTACCGCGTCTGTCCCAGTCCGAATGTCGATTATAGTCAAGTTCGCGCGCCTGGCGCTCTCTTGTTGCATCTCTTAAATGAAACAAATTACTTTCTTCAAACCCCTCTGCTATCTGTGATTCCAAATTTCTTTTGCTGTCTTTTCCTACGATTTCACCTTCAATTTGTTTGACTTGCTTTTGTAATGCTTCAGATTCCCTTTTAACGCGTTCATTAAATTTTCCCTGATTTTCAACATGCTTATTTATGTTCTGGTACTCTTCGGTTTCTGCAAATGGTAATGGAGCTGTATCATCTGAATCTCTGTCCCCATGTAAACTAAGATTTGTCAATTTATCTGAAATCCCCTCCACTCTTTCCGATAAATCACCTATTTGTTATTTCTGTTTATTTACGTCTTCTGTAAGTGTCGCGACTCGGGTTTCAGTATTGACACATTTAATAGTTAATTGTTCATACTGTTGTGTTAAGTTATTTATTCTGTCATTTGGTACGGATTCCTCGATTCTTTCAAATATTTCTTCCTTATCGTGTGCACGTTGTAAATTTAACTCTGAAAATTTTTGTACTATCGCGCGATCTCTTTCTTCCAGTTCTCTGTCCTGTTCCTCTTGTCTAATTTCTATTGAAATTAAACTATTGTTGTGAGCATTCAAAATCGGTTGTACTTCTTCTCTAATTTCTTTCTTTGATTCATCTTTCATGTTTTTGTAAACATGTCCATATTCGTGAGTCTAACCGTGTTGTCATTGCTTTCATCTTGGTTTTAATTGTTCCTATATCTGTTTCAATTGTTCCTATTTGTGATCCCAAATTTAATATAGTACTCATCAACTGCTCCATAGTAACTGGTTCGAAACTCTTTTCACCCCTAACATTTCCCGCAAAATCGACTTCTTTCGTCATAGCTGTAAAGCTATCTTTGTTCGATACTATTCCAGAATCTTCTGTCGTTAATCTCGTATTCTGAAAATTTTTTGATTGTGAAAAATTTTGAATTGGTTCCGGACTATTTTCCCGACTTATTAAATTGTTTTCATCATCCTGTTCTCCTGTGTTGGCGAGTTCGCCATGCTAACAATTTCGTCATTCTCACTATTCATCATTTTTGCCTTTTTCATCGATCGCGTAATCATTTACAAAACATACAAAACTCGTCACTATACGAAAATTACACACAATGACTCTTTATCTCCAACAATACCATTCACACGAAATGTTTCCCTCAAACACGATTAACGAACAATTGAAATAATTGCACTAAATTGTCAAACCCGTAGACAAGACAACAAAAATTAAATTCTGCAAAAAAAAATACCATTAGAAGAATGACAATTACCAAATCTACACATGCAATATAGACTACAATTACTAAACTACAAATTACTACAACAATACTACTGTCTGCTATTTTTACAATCAGAAGAATTCCAAGGGACGATCCGAAGCAGAGGTCGCCACGTGCATGGGGGCTTAATTATATGAATATGAAATGCAAATACGAGGGCGGTTCAGAAAGTAACCTCCGATTGGTCACAGTGCGGGTTGTGGGGGGAGTAGCGACGCCATCTGTGCGTTCACGCACTCAACAGGTCAGTCGGCATCAAGCCGTGGTCGAGTGAACGTCGTACCTGCGCTAGTTTAGTTTTTGTGGCAGTTTGAAATGTGAGCTGCAATAGAAAACCCCGCCAAATGTGAAGTGCGTGCTGTCATAAGGTTTTTTACAGCCAAAGGATATTCTGCAGCAGCTATTCATCGTGAGCTTTGTGCCGTGTACGGACCAAGAGTTATGAGCGAAGGAGTTGTCCGTGAATGGGTACGTTTATTTAAAAGTGGACGAGAAAACGTTCATGATGAAGAGAGGAGTGGTAGACCATCATTGGTGACTGACGAACTCGTTCAGACAGTTGATGCAAAAGTTCGTGAAAATCGACGTTTCTCAATGTCGGAGTTGTCTACTGGTTTTCCACAGATTTCTAAGACTCTCTTGTACGAGATAGTGACAGCAAGATTGGGTTACCGTAAGTTCTGTGCACGATGGGTGCCCAAAATTCTTACCGACCACCACAAAACTCAAAGAATGGCCTCTGCATTAGACTTTCTGCGCGTTATGAGGACGACGGAGAACCATTGTTAAACAGAATCGTGACCGGTGACGAAACCTGGATTAAGTACGTGAACCCTGAGACAAAAGAACAATCAAAGATGTGGGCACATTCAAATTCGCCTACCATACCAAGAAAAGCCTCGCAAGATTTTTCTGCCAGAAAACTGATGGCAACGGTGTTTTGGGATGCCAAAGGGGTGTTGTTGGTTGAATTCATGGAACGTGGTACGACCATTCATCAAGACGTGTACTGTGAAACAATAAAAAAGTTACGAGGGGCTATACAGAACAAACGCCGTGGTATGCTGACTTCCGGTATCGTTTTTTTGCACGATAACGCCCGTCCTCACTCTGCTCGCAGAACAACGGCCCTTCTTGAGTCCTTCAAGTGGGACGTTATCAACCATCCACCTTACAGCCCAGACCTGGCGCCAAGTGATTATCACCTCTTCATGCATTTGAAGAAATGGCTCGGGTCACAGCGGTTTGATGACGACGAAGAGCTCAAAGATGCGGTCACAGGCTGGCTCCAGGCACAAGCGGGTGATTTTTATGCAGAAGGAATTTCAAAGCTTGTGAAGAGATACGATAAGTGCCTCAATCGCTATGGAGACTATGTAGAAAAATAGTGCAAAGATGTAGTTGTAAGATGTATATATTAAAATATTTTTATTTAACTTGGTGTATTTTTTTAAATCAACCGGAGATTACTTTCTGAACGGCCCTCGTACTTTTAATTTTTAGTAGTCGTCTGTCCGATTACGAAGTCTCGTAAACGGTTGGCCCTGACTAGTTTTAGTACGCAATCTGACTGCATAGAATAACAACAAAGAATGAACGAAAATTTCCGTTAACACGATTAATTAATTAAGTCCCCAGCAACTATAAAACGTACGAAACCAAAGCACAAGTGTAACTGTTCTGTGTGTGGAAGTGTGATTCAACGTACACATCTGGCACGGTTCTTCTTCAATAAGACAAGAAATTTTAAATACCATTTATACTGAAGCAATTAAAAAAAAATATAAATACTATAATTGCGTAAGGAAACCAGAATTACACTCTAATACAAGAACACAAGCCAGATGCTTTGTTGACTGAACCTGTAATGACGCATTATTTAAGACTTTGAAATAATGAAAAAAAAGGGAATTTTTTTTACCTTCATATATATTGACGAAAGGCACTCTGATCATTACAATATCTCCATTCGAACAACATCTGCTGTCTAGCCCATCAAACAACTGCATAAAACATGGCCTCAAATAGTACAGCTATCAATATCCTCTCAGCAAGATCTGCACAACCACTCACTACGACGACATCTCAACAACGATTGACTCCTACTACTTCTCAACAAGCACTGACTACTGCCACATCTCGACAAGCACTGCCAGTGGAAGCGGCGGAATAAAACTCTTTGGCGCAATCTCTGGCGCTGTGGCTCAGTGTAGTCACCTTTCAGTGTGTGAAATCTTATGGGACTTAACTGCTAAGGTGATCAGTCCCCAAGCTTACACACTACCTAACCTAAATCATCCTAAGGACAAACACACACACCCATGCCCGAGGGAGGACTCGAACCTTCGCCGGGACCAGCCGCACAGTCTATGACTGCAGCGCCTTAGACCGCACTGCTAATTCCGCGCGGCCCATATGTTTTAAGTTTCTTGTTTGTTAAATGATCAGCAAACTGAGTGAATATTTTTCCCATTTACAAAGTTGCAGATTCAAACAGAAGAGAGGCGCAGCGATTTACGTCTTTACTAGATACAGCGACAAACAGTCTTCCCGCTGGCAAAATCTGCCACCTTAATTCTTATGCAAACGTTGCTTTATATGATCCAAAGGTAAGTTTAGTTAGTTTTACAGTTGAAACCTAAGATCACTTATTTCTCCTGCTAAACGACATTTTTTTCGGTCTGTACCGTAGTATCTTGAAGTTTTTCTTTTGTTTTCATTTTCTGCGTTAGGACGAGCCGCCAGCAGCGACGTGTTACAAAATTATGTACATGATTTATTTCGTCGTTATATTTATTTAACGCATTTAGTGGGACAGACATATTTAGGTGGATCAGCGAAAATAAGGAACAGTCCTGGGAGAATGGAAATGATGGAAGATGGCTTAATCGTATCGCATAGGATGATAATCTATGGGAGAAGTGACTAACTGATCCGAAACTGTAAACTAAGATCGATTTCGTTCTCATGAAAGACCTTTATGCAGTGGAGACGCATTCCTGTTTAACAAGTGTCAGACGGTTGAGCAAGGTCTAATAAAGACAAAAAATGAAAGTCTTTTCTATATTGCTTCAATATAAACAACGGCTCCCCGTTAAGTATAGAATGTACAGTACACAGAATGAGCCAAAACATTGTGACCACCTGGGTAATAACGTTTTGGTCCATATTTGAAACGCAATACAGGAGCGATTTAACGTAGCATATACTCAACAAGTCCATAGTAGGTTTCCGGAGGTAAGCAGCATAAGATGTTTCGCACAGATCATGTAATTGCCGTAAATTGCGATCGGGTATTTCGCAGGAGCGTAGCTGGCGCCTCAGATGTGTTCCATCCGGTGGGCTAATTTGGTGTCCAAGACATCAACATAGGTTCACAGCAAGTCCATAGTAGGTTTCCCGAGGTAAGCAGCATCAGATGTTTCGCACAGGTCATGTAATTCCCTTAAATTACGATCTGGTATTTTGTAGGAGCGTAGCTGGCGTCATGTTCCATCGGGTTGGCTAATTTGGTGTCCGAGACATCAGCATGGGTTCACAGTTAAAGACTCCTCAAACCACTGTGGCACAGATCTGGGCTTGCAATGCGGAAAGTTCTCCTGTTCATGTAGTCCCATACCTGTCTTGATGGCTTAGATTACTATCATAAGTGCAGTGGAAACCCATTTGAACTCCATATCCCTCTGCACTCCCGTTGCGGTTCATGTTATGATCAGCCGTTCGTCTGGATGACACGGCCATCGACTTGGTGATTCGTCCGACTATGGCACACATTTCCATCCATCCACGGTCCAATATTGATGAACCCCTACCAACTGCAATCGTAATTGACGGTGTCGTTGGATCAACCAGCACACACGTGGAGGTCATCTGTTTCGGAGCCTCATGTTCAAAAATGTAGGCTGAACGGAATGATGCGAAACACTTGTGCCCGCACCAGCACTGTGCCCGTCTTCTGCCACAAACCGCCACTCATCCTCCTTTCAAAGCGGGGTATTGTCCCTGACCTTCATGTACTGTAATAACGCATGAAGGTCCAACACGTTTTAATGAAATGCAACTACACTACTGGCCGTTAAAATTGCTACACCACGAAGATGACGCGCTACAGGAACGAAATTTAACCGACAGGAAGAAGATGCTGTGATATGCAAATGATTAGCTTTTCAGAGCATTCACACAAGGTTGGCGCCAGTGGCGACACCTACAAAGTGCTGACATGAGGAAAGTTTCCGACAGATTTCTCATACACAAACAGCAGTTTACCGGCGTTGCCTGATGAAACGATGTTGTGATGCCTCGTGTAAGGAGGAGAAATGCGTACCCTCACGTTTCCGACTTTGATAAAGGTCGGATTGTAGCCTATCGCGATTGCGGTTTATCGTATCGTGACATTGCTGCTCGCGTTGGTCGAGATGCAATGACTAGTAGCAGAATATGGAATCGGTGGGTTCAGGAGGGTAATACGCAACGCCGTGCTGGATCCCAACGGCCTCGTATCACTAGCAGTCGAGATGACAGGCATCTTATCCGCATGGCTGAAACGGATCGTGCAGCCACTTCTCGATCCCTGAGTCAACAGATGGGGACGTCTGCAAGACAACAACCATCAGCATGAACAGTTCGACGATGTTTACAGCAGCACGGACTATCAGCTCGGAGACCATGGCTGCGGTTACCCTTGACGCTGCATCACTATGGTGTACTCAAGGACGAACCTGGGTGCACGAATGGCAAAACGTCATTTTTTCGGATGAATCCAGATTCTGTTTATAGCATCATGACGGTCGCATCCGTGTTTGGCGACATCGCGCTGAACGCACGTTGGAAGCGTGTATTCGTCATCGCCATACTGGCGTATCATCCGGCGTAATGGTACGGGGTGCCATTGGTTACACGTCTCGGTCACCTCTTGTTCGCACTGACGGCACTTTGAACAGTGGACGTTACATTTCAGATATGTTACGACCCGTGGCTCTACCCCTCATTCGATCCCTGCGAAACCCTACATTTCAGCAGGATAATGCACGACCGCATGTTAGGTCCTGTACGGGCCTTTCTGGATACAGAAAATGTTCGACTGCTGCTCTGTCCAGAACATTCTCCAGATCCCTCACCAATTGAAAACGTCTGGTCAATGGTGGGCGAGCAACTGGCTCGTCACATTACGCCAGTCACTACTCTTGATGAAGTGTGGTATCGTGTTGAAGCTACATGGGCAGCTGTACCTGTACACGCCATCCAAGCTCTGTTTAACTCAATGCCCAGGCGTATAAAGGCCGTTATTACGGCCAGAGGTGGTTGTTCTCGGTACTGATTTCTCAAGATCTGTGCACCCAAATTACGTGAAAATGTAATCACATGTCAGTTCTAGTGTAATATATTTGTCCAATGAATACCGGCTTATCATCTGCATTTCTTCTTGGTGTAGCAATTTTAATGCCAGTAGTGTATATGGTTCCAGTCACCTTTCCACGTCTCAGACATCTACGACGTATACAGTTTGTTGAAAAAAGGTGTCGAATACTTTGACAGGTGGTAGTACTTATTGAAACAAGAAAAATAAGTCCAGTAAATATGGGTCCTGAAATGCAAACTTTCTGCGATAAACACGTGTTTACAGTTGTTCAACGTGACATCCATTCATAAAAATGCACCCCTCTGACCTCCGGTTTAAGGAATGACGCACTCTTCGAAGTGTACCCGGTTGTTGTTGTACCTGCTGGCTCGCATTGAAGACGGGACCCTGTAGTGCCCGCATATAGTTGGTTGGCGTGACGTGAGCAATTCCTTCAAGTGTCCCCATAACCAAAGTCTAGGGGTTTGAAGTCTAGGGATCGAACAGGCCAAAGCGTGGCGCCCCCCGACCAATCCAGCGCTCCTGAAATTCGTGGACACTGTGATGAAAGTGTGCTGGTTCGCCATCATACGCGAACCACATTTTTAATCTTTGCTACAGAGGCGCAGCTTCTGACAAGGTAGACAATACATTAATGAGAAGCCCAGATAACGAGCCCCAGTTAACCTTTGTGATAGCACGTATGGCTCTGTTAATCTATCGCCAAGTACGCCTGCCCATACGTTGATTGAGAATCGGCGTTATGCTCTCTTTCCTGAATTTCCTGGGGATTCACATCTGCCCATACAAGCTAGTTAAGGAAATTCACAACACAATCTCTTATGAACTCTGCCGCATCGGTAAATAAAATCTCGGACGTGAATGATAGATCTGCGGCACACTTCTGCAACAGCAATTGACAGAACCGCCGTCTGCCCTGATGAGCCTGTGGCCTTAGGACCTCAACGCTCTGTAGGTGCTATAGTTACAGCAATTGTTCATGAAGTACCTCCCAGGTTAGAGAATGAGGTACGTTATGTGCTGCTGCTAATCATCGGACACTGGTCCCAGGGGTTCCTTCCACCAAACGTAGCACATGTTCCTCCGTGTCAGGCATGCGGACACATTCCACTCACAGTTTTCCGAGGTGCAAGGGTACCTGTGTAACTTAGACGCTGCAAAAGTCTGCCGAACGGCTTATCAGAGGGCACTCTGCACTGAGGAAATTTTTCAGCGTACAGGGGACGGGCTCGCAGGCTACGTCCACTTGCTAAACCGTAGCAGAATATACGAGGGCCGTTCAGAAAGTAACCTCCGGTTGATTTAAAAAAATACACCAAGTTAAATAAAAATATTTTAATATATACATCTTACAACTACATCTTTGCACTATTTTTCTACATAGTCTCCATAGCGATTGAGGCACTTATCGTATCTCTTCACAAGCTTTGAAATTCCTTCTGCATAAAAATCACCCGCTTGTGCCTGGAGCCAGCCTGTGACCGCATCTTTGAGCTCTTCGTCGTCATCAAACCGCTGTGACCCGAGCCATTTCTTCAAATGCATGAAGAGGTGATAATCACTTGGCGCCAGGTCTGGGCTGTAAGGTGGATGGTTGATAACGTCCCACTTGAAGGACTCAAGAAGGGCCGTTGTTCTGCGAGCAGAGTGAGGACGGGCGTTATCGTGCAAAAAAACGATACCGGAAGTCAGTATACCACGGCGTTTGTTCTGTATAGCCCGTCGTAACTTTTTTATTGTTTCACAGTACACGTCTTGATTAATGGTCGTACCACGTTCCATGAATTCAACCAACAACACCCCTTTGGCATCCCAAAACACCGTTGCCATCAGTTTTCTGGCAGAAAAATCTTGCGAGGCTTTTCTTGGTTTGGTAGGCGAATTTGAATGTGCCCACATCTTTGATTGTTCTTTTGTCTCAGGGTTCACGTACTTAATCCAGGTTTCGTCACCGGTCACGATTCTGTTTAACAATGGTTCTCCTTCGTCCTCATAACGTGACAGAAAGTCTAATGCAGAGGCCATTCTTTGAGTTTTGTGGTGGTTGGTAAGAATTTTGGGCACCCATCGTGCACAGAACTTACGGTAACCCAATCTTGCTGTCACTATCTCGTACAAGAGAGTCTTAGAAATCTGTGGAAAACCAGTAGACAACTCCGACATTGAGAAACGTCGATTTTCACGAACTTTTGCATCAACTGTCTGAACGAGTTCGTCAGTCACCAATGATGGTCTACCACTCCTCTCTTCATCATGAACGTTTTCTCGTCCACTTTTAAATAAACGTACCCATTCACGGACAACTCCTTCACTCATAACTCTTGGACCGTACACGGCACAAAGCTCATGATGAATAGCTGCTGCAGAATATCCTTTGGCTGTAAAAAACCTTATGACAGCACGCACTTCACATTTGGCGGGGTTTTCTATTGCAGCACGCATTTCAAACTGCCACAAAAACTAAACTAGCGCAGGTACGACGTTCACTCGACCACGGCTTGATGCCGACTGACCTGTTGAGTGCGTGAACGCACAGATGGCATCGCTACTCCCCCCACAACCCGCACTGTGACCAATCGGAGGTTACTTTCTGAACCGCCCTCGTAATATCCGCCATTTCACTAGAGGAGTAGTAGTCTTTTGCTAACAAGTGGTGTGAACCGTGAGGAAATGTCGCGGTTGGTTGTCTGCGTTTCCTGCTTGTCTGTAGCGCGTTCCTTTTGAAATTCCCGCTTCGCGCTCTGCTGTTTTTTTACCCTAGCCAGAGGGCGCTGTGGCGTTACTGCGGCCGGCTGCCTGCCGTGTTTGCGAGAGAGCGTCGATCTGGAGGAGGGGTTCTAACAAAATTCTAATTGCGGACGTCTGGGAGCGTACAGGAGACCACGCCGTTTTGTTGATGTTTGGCGTGACTCGTGTCAGGTGTGATGCATCGTTAAGGCTGTGTAGCAGCCAATGTTACTGTCTTGGTCGCATATGGATCAACGGGCATGAGGCCTGGTTGTCCATTGAAACTCCTATCCTACGGATGTCGTCGGACTTAAAGTAAGGCGTTTTGACCATCAGTTTGCGATATTTGCAAGCAACTGGGCATTCCGGTGTCTACAGTAATTCGGCGAAGATCTTTGTATCCCGGCTGGAAGGCAGTGCGTGGGCCTGCTCCTGTAAACTGAAGGGTAGGCCGAAGGTAGGAGATGAGTAGGAGCAGGAAAATGTAAAATGCTTCGGTACTGCGTATCGGTCATAGTTCTTTTACTGGTGTATGAACATATACAACTGATAATACTTAACTTTGGCAGAGATGAGCACGTAGGTGCGAAGCTGTGCACCAGCTGACATCGGATAGAAGTTACAAAGGCAAAATCTGTAGTGGCTCTCCCACTATGAAATAGAAACAATGTTGCTTGGTCGTGTACTCGGAATCAAATGGGCGGAATCTGAGCGGCGCTCGTAGAGCTGCACAGCGCCGGCTAGAGGGCGCTGTGGTCTGTGTCGGTTTCGCAGTGTCAACCTACGAACTTGCACCTGCGCCGTGGCATCGTAGCTATCGATACCGCAAAGGTTATTTGTTTCGTCGGTGCGTAAATGACTGAACAAGGAGCAGTTTATTTCATGTTCACCTTGTGCTCGTGTTCTGCGTGTGCTGTTTGCGAGTGCAAACTTGACTCTCACCTACGTCTGTTGATTTTGAGCGCATCGTCAAATACTGGATCCAAGTAGTGACTTTCAATTAATTAGGTGGACTCTTCCGCTGTGGTCGAGCGGTTCTAGGGGCTTCAGTTCGGAACCGCGCTGCTGCCATGGTCGCATGTTCGAGTCCTGCCTCGGGCATGTATGTGTGTGGTGTCCTTAGGTTAGTTAGGTTTAAGTAGTTCTAAGTCGATGGGACTGATGACCTCGGATGTTAAGTACCATAATGCTTAGATCCATTTGAACCATTTGATTCTTCCTTTTCCTCGTCACGACGCGTGTTAAATGGAAAAGTGGTATTGTAGACCTTAACTTGCTATCTCATTTGCGTGGCTTCGATAACAGAGCCTAACCTGTTAACTAATTAAGGTTTGTGGTAAACAATGTCTGACCTTCTTAATGAAGGATCAGTTAGTTTAAGAATTACTCATTCGTCAGCAGCATACGTAGGGTATGGTGGCGGACTTGGTCTTTAAGTCGCGTGGTGCATTGAACAATCTAGTAACCGTTTCCAGTGAACTCATCGGGCAGGTCAGCGTCGCCCTACATGTCATTAGTAGTGCTGTCGATGAATTAAATCAGAATATTACCTTTCTTCGTGGAACTCGTGTTACCTCGAGACAGAGGGAACGTGTGCAGGCCCAGGCACTCTCGTTTACAGGACTTACAATTGTTGTCTTTGAATGAAGAACTGCAGGGACCGGTTAGCCAACTTACCCAAAGAGTAAAGGAACTGCAGTTTAAGGCCAATGTATTAGGATTGGAAGATGTTCATGATGAAGTTGAGAGTTTGGCTTCCCTGGGTAACAATAATCAGGGTTTTAGTAGTCAAGTGTTTGAGGATCAGGGATCGGAGGTGTTTGCCAAATTGGCCAATCCTATTATATATTTAGTGGAAGGGATTTAGGAGTTAATTATTGATGACTTAAGTCAAATTCAAATGGTTTTGTGGCTTACTGTTAGTCTCGAAATACATACTAGTGCCCAGCAGTTTTCCCAGGTGGTTGTGATACGTCTTTTGTATCCGTTATGCAAGGGGCTTCTTAGTGAAATTCTTTCTGAGGTCTTGCGCGGACGGGCTACCTTAGGTGAATTAAGAGACTTGATCATTAAGCGTAAACTTTCAACAAGGGTTCGGCAGCATTTAGAGAGCCAATATTATTGGCGAGTGCAGGGGTTCGATGAGAAACTTTCAGAATATATAGAAAGGGTTCAAATGGCGGTAAGGGCTCTTGATATGAAGGTTACTGACCGTGACTCCTTTCTAGTCATAGTCCAAGGGATGAGACCCGAGGATCGATCACGGACTCAGTTCGTTCGTGAGTCGATCTCACATACAGAGTTGAGTCAACTTCTTAGTTCTATTGAGGCGCTTGGTTTTGCCGATGAACACTGTTGTGCAAGCTCATCGGATGAAAGATCAACATCTGTAGTAATGGAGCCTAAGCGAGGAGTTGTTCCTATTCCCGCCCAGCGTCGATGTTTTAGGTGTGGTGTTACCGATCATTTGGTTTGTGACTGTCCACATCAGCGAGCAGCTCGTTCTAGTAAAGGACGTCAGAAGAGAAGGGACAACGGTTGCAAGGATGGTCCATATTAGAGCTGTATTGGGGTCATGGCTTCCCCGCTTGTGTGCCGCGCTTAATCATGAGCCCGTTTGTGCCCTGTTGGATTCTGGCAGCGCCGTTTCCTTGCTTCATTACGACTGATATCTTGAATACCGTGCCCTATGCAGGTTTCCTCCTATGTCTCCTTCCATGCAGGGATGTCGGGCAGTGAACAGAAGTTACCTCTGGTGGGGGAACATTGTGGTAGGAAGTTTTTCTTGGTCTATTCGTTTGCTTGTAACTAAGAAGCTTTCAGTTAGTTTGTTGTTGGGCTGTGACTTTGTTCGCAAGGTGGGTTTGGTGCTCGATTTTGCGAGTAATACCTCTAGCTTTGCTTTTCGTCCTGCAGAGAAATTTGGATTCTGTACTTGTCGTAAATCTGTTCCACTTAAGGCCGTTAATAATATCGTTTCGCAGTTTGATGTCGGTCATCTGTCTGACGTGCAGACATCTCGTTTGCTCCAATTATTACAACGTTATCCTCAGGTCTTGATTGGGGGTTACGGATCGTATTTGTGACAAAATTCGTTTGATGGATGATGCTCGGGTGCGGCAGGCCCCTTACCGCCTGTCACCTCCCAAGATGCGGATATTACGTCGTAAAATCGATGAGATGTTGAATAATGGGGTTATCAGACCGTCTACTTCCCCAAATGCTTCGCCTATATTCTTGGTCTCTAAGGAGCATAGTAAAGGTTATCGACCCGTCGTCGATTACCGCCGCCTTAACCAGAAGGTCATACTGGAGTCGGTACCGATGCCTGGTTTTCACAATTGTTTCACTTGGTTCACTGGAGCACTCTGTTTTTCCGTTCTGGATTTAAATCAGGCCTATTAACTGAAGGGCAACGGCCTTGCCGCAGTGGATACACCGGTTCCCGACAGATCACCGAAGTTAACCGCTGTCGGGTGCGGCCGGCACTTGGATGGGTGACCATCGGAGCCGCCATATGCTGTTGCCGTTTTTCGGGGTGCACTCAGCCTCGCGATGCCAATTGAGGAGCTACACGACCGAATAGTAGCGGCTTCTGTCACAGAAAACCATCATAACGACCGGGAGAGCGGTGTGCTGACCACACCCCCGTCCTAACTGTATTCTCATTCAGGATGACACGGCGATCGGATGGTCCAGATGGGCCACTTGTAGTCTGAAGACGGAATGCTTTTTCTTATTACCAGACACCACTTACTCAAGATTCTAAGCCTGTTACCGTATTTGCAACGGGTTGGAATCTCTTTGAGTTCAATCGCGTTCCCTTTGGACTTGCTACTGGGGCAGCAGTGCTCTCCCGTCTTTTGGATAATGTGTTGGGTAATCTAAAATTTAATTGTGTTTATAATTATTTTAACGACGTTGTAGTCTACAGTCGTAGATTTGATCAATACTTACAACATCTGGCGTTGGTTTTAGATCGCTTGAGTGAGACGGGGTTGACTGTCAAATCCGATAAAGTTATGTCGCGGAGAGATTTCCTTTCTTGGGCACTTGGTCTCGGCTGATGGCGTTAGGATCGATCAGGAGCGTACTGTCAGCTTAAGACGTTTTCGCCCGCCACGTAATAAGAGATTGCTAGATTTGTTGAAATCGCCAATTATTTTCGTAAATTTGTACCTAGTTTTGCCCAATTAGCAATTTGGAACAGAAAATGTAAATGCACTACCATTTGTACGTACAAAACAGCGCAATAACAATAACCAAGTAAGTGAATCCGCCTTTGGAATAAGATAAAACACCATAATATGTAGCCAGGCTGACAGTGCTGTACAATAAGACACACAAACAGGACGAAAACTAACGTAACCTACAACACGATTCGAACTGCAGAACTGACTGCAGACTACCTAATGGCTGGAAGAGTATTGTGAGTAAGAAATCATAAATAGCCTGCCGACACATTTGACGGAGCGCCAGTGCAACGACTGTGCTAATATCCGCAACCAAGCGTCATGCAGCCTTTTCCATAAACAAGTGTTTATCTCGAAAAGTACGCGTTTCTGGACCCGTGTTTATTTGACTATTTTTTCTTGTTTCGATGATTACTACCACTTTTTAAAGTATTCGACGCTTTTTTGAACACCCTGTATGTGCAGACTGAAGTGACAAATGAAAATTTGTACCAAGGCCGGGACTGAAACTGGATCTGGAGCTGGCCTGAAACGTGAATAGGAATTTGGATTGAGGAGTGTGAGTGCTATGGTAGTCCTCGCAGTCATGCAATGCCACTTTGCCAGGGTGGCGTAGAGGTTACCACACCAGACTAGTGAGCAGGCGTCCTGTGTTCGAGTTCCGCCTTTGGTACAAATTTTCATTCATCGCTTCAGTGTGCGCATGTTCAACACCTTGTTGCCTAACCGTGTTTCATCGTCCTTCAACCCGTCTACCTACATGCTCAGGCGCCGAAGCATGAAAAATCTGCCCTTTGTCAAAATCAGTTATATCAGTGCATTTCCCGATTCGCAGCCCGAATTGTCGCTAGAACGATTACCCCTACGTTTCTTCTCCACTTACGCAGGATGCCTCTCCTAAGAGTGAGCAGGTTCATTTTCTCTTGGGTTACGGCAGTTATTGGCAGTTCGATTTTATCAGTGCGTAGATGGAATCACTCCAAACAGATGCTGCTCATCGCGTCTTTAATGTGACGCTCAGTGTTGGTAGAAATCATCGGTTTGGATCCAACTGCGCGCGCACACACACACACACAACAATTTTTAAAGCAAAATGTTTACCTGCCCATTCTATAGAATGGTCCCACATTAACCTATTGCGACATTCGTTCTATCGATACTTATCAACGGGGGCAGTAAAACAGTAAGAATAACCAGTACTCCACAAGCGACTGAGCAGCACTGCTGTATGGCGATAGACAGGGCGGGAAAGGCCGCACGAGAGTTGCCATTCTTTATGTTTTACTGCCACTGTTAATACATTTCGATGTAATGAACGTTTTCATTAGGGGTAATTTGGGACCTCTCTATCGAATGGACACGTAAAATTCCGCTTTAAAAAATCATTTTATTTGTAACGAGAATCAAACCAACGCTTTCCAGTAAGACTGACCGTCGCGTTAAAGACGTGATGAGCTGTATTTGTTTAGGCTGACTGTAGCTACATACTGCAAAAACAGAATTGCAAATGTCTCCCAAAAAAACACCAGAGAAAATGTGCCTGACAACTCTTGGGAGAGGTACTATATTGCAATGCCTGTGGTTGTAAGAAGTACACGCATGCATGCATGTCAGAAGGACTATTGCATTGTACTTCTTACAAACACAGGCACTAAAACAACGGGCCGGCCGGAGTGGACGAGCGGTTAAAGGCGCTACAGTCTGGAACCGCACGACCGCTACGGTCGTAGGTTCGAATCCTGCCTCGGGCATGGATGTGTGTGATGTCCTTAGGTTAGTTAGGTTTAAGTAGTTCTAAGTTCTAGGGGACTTATGACCACAGCAGTTGAGTCCCATAGTGCTCAGAGCCATTTGAACCATTTTTGAACTAAAACAACGCATTTAACTGCCGGTATCAGGCTAGCGACATTCGATTAAATGTCTCCCCTGTACGGGGATTACAGAAAGTGTACACGCACAGGTTAATGGCACATGGACGACGACATTTAAAAATCTGGGTATGACGGTGAAGCGTGCTTGGGTAGCCTAAATGGTTAATGTTATCACTCGCGACAAGCGGGAAATCCGTGTTAAGAGTCCCGGTCCGGCACAAATTTTCAATGTCGCCATACCATTGTACGGGGTGTTCAAAAAGTCTCTCCGCAGTGCCGTATGATTGTTAGCCGCGCGTGCCGTATGCCGCAGTGAATATACCGAAATGAAGCTCCGTGAAATAAAAGTTATTAATTTATTGAGTATTAGTTTTTACTTACAAATTTCACATTAAATGTTGAACGTGTCCCCCCTGTTGTTGAATACACAATTCAATTCGTCTAATCATGTTTCCAGACACAAGCTGTAACATTTCTTCTGTAACAGAAGCAGTGAAAATGGATTTTGCAGTTTTCAAGTCATCGATGGATTTTCGACGGTTTTTATAGACAGTTGCTTTCCTGCACCCCAGAAGAAAATGTCAGTTGGTGTTAGGTCAGGCGATCGTGGAGGCCAAAGTTACTGTGAAATTATGCGACCACCGTAAACATCAGCAAGCAGTGATATCGAAAGGCGAGCTGTATGCGCAGTTGTACCATCTTGTTGAAAATAATCGTTCAGTATTTCACTTAACACAAGTTCTCCTGTGAATGGATACAGAATATCACTGAAGTATCGTTGTGCGTTTATTGTTTCGTTGAAAAACCCAGGCAGGCGAACAGTCATACGGCACGCGCGGCTAACAATCATACGGCACTGCGGAGAGACTTTTTGAACACCCCGTACATTTGGATATTGCCCATACTCGCAACTGCAAATACATTTCCTTCATCATAGGAGACAGGCGGTGCGTTTCCCTCACCACGTCGTGTGCCCGCAACTCCAACTGGAACTCAGTCTCGCGCTGGGCAGTGCATATGAGTGATTTTATTCCGAAGTCTTAGAAATATCTCTACAAGAGTCTGAATCAGGCTACCACAGGCTCCTCATCCATATCGCTGCCTGCTCGTCCTTTGATTTTTTATGCTGTAGTAGCAGCTGTATTTACAGAACAAATTAAAGGATTACAGTAATTAGTTAGTTACAGTGTGTGGCAGCTAGAATGGTTAATGAATACACCAAAGCTTCTCACCCCAAGGGTTGCAAACGTTTTAAATTAGCGACTCACTCCATGCACGATGACATTCTCGTGCTACTATCATATTCTCCACTACATTCAACGTTTGTATGAAAATCCAACGCAGTTTTCTCTAAAGTTTCAAGGTGGACTTTAGTAATAATATATACCATAGAACAAATAAATTTTCTGTTCCGAAAAATGGTTCCCATTATTCTTTACCGAATGTTTGGGTTTATTTTATATTTTTACTGAAAGACCAGAGTACAAGGAGACACTCCTTTGTTTGCTGTTTATTGTGAGGTGTGGAATGAGGCACTCAAGATTCATTGTCGACAGCTATGGAGGTATAATGATGGGAGTTGTCATGACGTCACACACTTGAAGGCGACGTCCACCGTGTCAGTTACCTCAAATATTAACTTCTGGTGGAAGTGATCTGATCAAAATATGCCAGCTTGTATCATTTATAGGTATACTAACCGCTCTGATTATAATTTAAAGTGTAAAGGAATCGTACGTAATTCGACTCTTTTTTTATGATATTTTGTTTTCTATACATGAATTTTGGTTATGGTGATTACTTTTACTGTAGTGTTTTTTTTTTTTTTTTTTTTTTCTGCCATTGTTCTTCGACTTCCTTTCAGTCCAACTCCAAAAGCACTCTGGGCGAAAGCTGCGGAAAGGAAAGACTGCAAAATATGTTCTCAGTCTTTTGGGGAAGAGGCCATAGACCGAACATCAGTGTCGTTAGTTCGCAGTAAGGAAAATTCCGGATTATGAAAGCAGTCGGGTCACATTACATACTTTTTTATTCGAAACGTATAATAAAAGCAAATATAAAAAAACAAATTTACGTTAAATAGGTGAAATGATTCGTATTACTGGATTAAATATGCATGAAAATGCATTGTTGACACTGTGTTATTCATGAAAGCACTGCAATATATAATATTCAAAACAGCTGTCGCGTGCACGTGACAGAAATTAAGAAGCTATCATAGAAGTGGTCTGCTAATGCTTTGGGGAATCCAATATGGCGGCGCCAACTTCTAAGCAACATACGGCGTATGTCTGTAGCGCTAGCTCCCCTTCTCTCGTGGAAATTACGTCCAAAATGAATTCCGCACATTGTGTAACTTGAAATAGACACGACCTCCGTGAATACACATTCTGATTACAACAGTGACGTCTGAAGAACTGTGACACGACGTAGTTCATATGAGGGGTATGCAACAGAAGTGATTTAAGTCTGCATGACATCGATTCATCTTGAAGATCTCTTATTTACTCAGTCACTTGTAAAAATGAAAAAAAAAAACGTTTGGCGCAAAGAATATAAATAGGCTGAAAATAAAGTGGTTGCGATTTGAGAGATTTGATATTATCCATTAAATTTAAAGAAGCAATTCCGACACTAATTTCTACTTGATAATTCTCAAAAAAGCTGTGTCGTTCATTGATCTCTCTTGAAATTTTTGAGAAAGAGGAACTGTGTGAAAAGTGAAAACCACTAGCGGAGCGGAAAAAAGAATGTGATGGATTTATCACCTTTTATTTCTGCAAGTCGACATGCTTTCGTCAAAAACGTGTATGTCATTTTAAACACCAGATTATGAAATAAAGACGCCGTGCCAGCAACAATGAGCAAGCCACGGACGTATATAAGCGGGGAGGGGGTTCCATGGGGTCCGAACACCCCTCCCCTTCCTTTGTTTACACATTAAACGCCAATATTAGAAGAATACCCGCTTTTGAAATCCCGTGCCACAAAATAGTCGCGCACTGCGCTTGGTTGACGTAGTGACAAGCCATGGAGGAATGAGGCTGCAAAAAACAGCTGTACCCTGCGGCGGCGAGGTGTCTACCCCCACACTCACTATGTGTGCAACGGAAGTGAGTGCGATCTTGCCAATCGTAACGGAACTCCTCTACGCGTATTGGAGTTTTTTGGCCTTCGTGGCGTAGCGGCGAAATTCTGAAATTGTTAAAAATTTAGCGGAATTCAACTTTCTTTGGCGAAATGCAGAACACTCGTAAATTTTCACTGCCAAGTATAAAACATGTAATATATGCACTGGAATGCAGATACCGAGCAGTCTTTCTCCATGATTACAGACATTAAAACTAAAAGACTTATTAAGCTACTCGAAGAAACGTTAAGTGTAGGGTGACCATACGTCCGGATTAATCCGGACATGTCCTCCTTTTTAGCTCTTTGTCCGGGGTCCGGGAGGATTTTTACGGCGTCTGGCTTTTCCGCAAAAGCTGAGCGTAATACAGTTAAATTTACAATTCGTCCCGTTCTATTGCTCTTTTCTTAAATACTTTAACTATTGACACAGCCTTCGTGATAAACACGCACGAAGGCGGTGTTAGTATGTGGCACCAGGATTGTCGATGTTATCGTTGATCGACCTATAAGCGAGTGCAAATATCGATTATTTAAAATTTTCGTTTCGTAACTTCGCTTTGTATTGGCTTGGCTTCTTGTAGTGCAGGTGTGATTTGTGAGTGTAATTTTTAACCGAGTGAGTTACGTAAAATATTTGGCTATTCATAAACGAAAGCGTACATTTTCTAATGTCTTTTCCTGCAAATATCCTGCTTTCAAGAATGGGAGAAATTAATTTGACGCGGAATGTAAGATATGCGGAGCTGGAAATTACGTCTCAGTGGCCAATAAAGGTAAGAAATAACTCGACAGATTAACTGTCATGGTTCTATTTCATTGTTTCATAGTCATTAAATTTATTCGTATTCGGAAGGTTAAAGTACAGTTTACATGTCGTCAGCTGTTTCTAGAATTGTAGATGTTGGTAGCAGTGCTTCGAATGAAGGGAAGTGAATGGTCTTACGTTTTTCGCTTTGTAAACAATTCCGTGTTGTTGACATAACAAAACAATTGACGCCACACTGTCACCACAATCAATGTTTTTAATTTTTTATATTGCTCAGTTAACCACCACCTGACCATCAGTAACAATTAACTACTAGTTTTACCGGGAATTCCCGGCAGTCACGTGACTTGTCCAAGGCTGATGGGGTGTATCCTCATCTGCAGTTGACCCGATTGATGTGTCCTCTTTTGTTCTTCCTTTGTCCTCCTTTTTGAAACTGTTTGTCGTCCTTTTTAAACAATTGTATCTGGTCACCCTAGTTAAGTGACATGTTGAAAGTTTGACTAGACATCGAAAACAAGAACCGTTATTGATCATTATTATATTTCGTACACAATTAAGGAGGAACATTTCCGTAAATTTGAAAAACGTATCAGTTATTTTCTGAGAACTGAAGGTGATCAAAATATTGCTGCATCAACAAATTCATACATTTCACTGTGATTTTAATAAACATTGATACGTTTCACACACATAACTGCTAAAAAAAAAACCTTGTAAATTAACTCCTTACGGCTTAGCCAGTTCAGATTCCATATAAAGAGGAAAATTACCTGTCGCATCAAACTACAATTACTATATTAACAGAAACTATTTGAATGAAGCACGATATTCAGCACTGGACACTGTCGTCCTAGCTGTCGCTGAGCGTTAAATGCCCCACCTGGAAAGATATGGAATATATTTGTTTATAGCTTAAATTATTTATTTAGCCTGTATATCGTCAGGTATTATGTAGACTATATCATAAATTACATGTAAAACTGTAGTGGAATTAGGATGTGCTCGTAGCGGAATTAACTTATTTTTGGCTGACAACACTGAACGGAACCAGTCCAGTGTGTTCTGTCGCTTCCCCTTGGGCAGTCACAATTAGAGTGATGAGGGTTCGGGCGTTGTGTGTTAAGCCAGCTTAAACTGTGCGTGCGTGTGTCTAGTTGTTAGGAGTCGTATTTGAAAAAAAAACTATGAAACGGATGAGACAGAAATCCCTTCTGGTTTTTTTTCTAAAACAGAGACACAGAATTCTGATGCACTTGTTTCGAAAGAGAGTGGCATGTCACCACGTGATGCGGAATCCCAGCATGAAGAAGCGGGACCATCCAGGAAAACTGAGGATGAAGCAAAGCAGTGTGAGTCTCCTATTTACCATTATAAAAAGGGTTATCTGATTTTGAGCCGCAGTTTTGTAAAAAAAATAAAGAAGAACTTTCTAGTTTGACATTTAATTACAAGTGTACAAATGGGCCTATCGCAAAATACGTTACACAGATATTTTTTATTTTAATTCTGCATTAGGCTGTTATATGAGAGAATTTAGTTATAATGTTTAATAACTATTTTCTATTTATATTTATACTAACAATTGCCTGGATTATGGGCGTTTTCCCTAGGAACTACTCACTTCAAAACACTGGAAAGGTGTTAGTCTGATGTTAATGAAATTTCATGTGGTTAAAGGCACATGTATTGGCAGTGTAAATCTCACCTTACAGAATTATTCAATCACTTATTGAAAGTTTCTTATAATTTTTCTAAAATAAGTTTTCCATGGCCAATATAAACATAGAAAGAATGTGATTGTTTTGTTGCTATCTTTTTGTGGTACCTAATCTTGAAACTACGATCACTGAGACTGTACAGTGTGACATAATTTTATGAAGTTTAATATTGAATAATGGTTGCAACTTTGTCCATGTTGAAGTAGCTTCTTTCTGCCAGCAAAAGTGGTGACTGTTCATTGGGTGAAAAGTAAATGTGACAAACAGTGGCGCATAAAAAAATTTTGCACCCCTGGCGGTGCAACTAGATTGTGAAGAAATTATTAGTAAGTTAGCAGCAACACTTAAAAGGCTAAATATAATACTTTAAATTTAAGTAATTAATGTTTATTTTTAAATTAACTTACGACCTGAAGTTACAGCAAAATGCCAAAGTTGAAATGGTTCTGAGCACTATGGGACTTAACTTCTGAGGTCATCAGTCCCCTAGAACTTAGAACTACTTAAACCTAACTAACCTAAGGACACCATACACATCCATGCCCGAAGCAGGATTCGAACCTGCGACCGTAGCGGTCGCGCGGTTTCAGACTGTAGCGCCTAGAATCGCTTGGCCACCCCGGCCGGCAAAATGCCAAAGTGTCACAATTTAAATACAAAGACTAATATAATAACATTCTTGCTTAATATAAATGATTAATAATGATATTCAAAAATATATAATTACCTCAAATGTTAGCTTACAATTAGTTGCTTTTTCATAAATAAATATCTCAACAGCTACAATACATATGTTTGATTTAAAGACGCTTGGATCAATTAGTGTTTCTCTACAGTTTTACCCGCATGTAATGTGGATGCTAACGTATTTGTGGATTTTTTTATTTCTGCTTGATTGACTCTATTGGCGTTAACAGCAAAACCTTTTTATGTAGTTGGCGAAGATAGGTTTACCTTCCTAAATGATAGTGTTGGACCCCCCCCCCCCCCCCCCCCCTGCAAAACATGTAGATACGTTCTTGCAAGGCGACTGTATGACATTTCAGATTTAAGCGATGTATTCTCATTTCTAATTCAAGTGCGATATCCAACTTGGAAGGGTTGTAATCTTCGGTGCAGAACCATTGTAAGTCCACTTAATTGTAATGTTTTGTAATAACTGCATAGCAATATAATCCAGAATTCTGTACTTCCAATATTGAAATACATGTTTCTTACTGTCGTAACCAACTACCGAACAAAAAAAAAACTGTGAACTTCCAAAATAATCTCTTTTTCTTTTATTTAGTTTGCTGTTTTTCTTCAAATCATCTTTCCACCACTTTTGCTTTTCACGCCACATGTAGAGAGCATACAGTTCTGCGAACCATAAAAAGTTTACTTTTCATCTACACTAACGGAAAAAAGCAACACCAAGAAGGGGTTGTGCAACATAATCGGAAGATGGTAGGCGTGTTTCTATATCTGAAAAGTGATGTCTATTTCGCAACAGTCGCGTATGAGTAGCGTTAGTAGCACCACTGCGACGATGCAGATCAGGTTTGCTTTAAATTCACGCTGTAACGATCATGAGGGTTAGTTATCTTTGAGATTTGGTGCTGTGACCAGAGTCAAGAATGCCTCCAAAGCGACAAAGACGCCATTATCAATATCTCACTCTGTTTGAACGAGGTCATGTAATAGGGCTTCGAAAAGCTGGATGTTACTTCTGCGATATTGCAGAGAGAATTGGCAGGAATGTAGCCACTGTAAATGATTGCTGAAAGCAGTGGTCACAGGAACGTACGTTCCCAAGAAGACCAGATTCCGGAACATCGTACTGCATCTGCAGGAGCAATCTGAGCAGCAGTTGGCACCACAGTGACAGAACGAACTGTTACAAATTGGTTAGTTCGAGGACAGTTACGAGACAGACGGCTTGTAACGTGCATTCCACTGGTCCCAAACCACCGCCATTTGCGACTTCAGTGGAGCCAAGCGAGAGCTCATTGGAGGGCAAAGAGGAGTTTTGTTGTTTTCTCATGAATCCTGTTTCTTCCTCGGTGCTAGTGATGGACGTATGTTGGTTAGAAGCACGTCAGCTGAGTCCCTGAAACCAACCTGTCTGCGTGCTAAACACACTAGACCTACACCTGGTGTTATTACCCGGAGTGCGATTTTGTATGACAGCAGGAGCACTCTCTTGGTTAGCCCACGCACAATGGCTGCAAATTTGTATGTCATCTAGTGATTCGACATGTTGAGCTGCCATTCATGATCAGCTTTGCAGGGGGTGTTTTCCAACAGGATAACGCTCGCCCACACACCGCTGTTGTAACCCAAATGCTCTACACGGTGTTGAAACGTTGCCTTGGCCTGCTCGGTCACCAGATCTGTCTCCAGTCGAACACGTATATCTTCGGACGACAACTCCAGTGTGATTCAAAAGCAGCATTTACCGTCCCATATTGACCGACCAAGTGAAAGAGGCATGAAACTCTATCCCACAAATTGACATCCGGCTCCTTCACAACGCAATGCATGCGCGTTTGCATGCTTGCATTCAACATTCCTGTGATTACACCGGTTGCTGATTGTGCCAGCATTTCACATGTGTAATGACCTATCTTGGACTGGCATTAACTTGTGATCTTGCAGTGTTAATCACTGAAATATGTCACCTAGACCAATGTGTCTCCAAAATTTCGTAATCAACATTGTTTTTTAGTGTTGCGATTTTTTCTGTCAGTGTACACTACTGGCCATTAAAATTGCTACACCACGAAGATGACGTGCTACAGACGCGAAATTTAAGCGACAGGAAGAAGATGCTGTGATATGCAAATTATTAGCTTTTCAGAGCATTCACACAAGGTTGGCGCCGGTGGCGACACCTACAACGTGCTGACATGAGGAAAGTTTCCATCCGATTTTTCATACACAAACAGCAGTTGACCGGCGCTGCCTGGTGAAACGTTGTTGTGATGCCTCGTGCAAGGAGGAGAAACGCGTACCATCACATTTCCGACTTTGATAAAGGTCGGATTGTATCCTATCGCGATTGCGGTTTATCGTATCGCGACATTGCTGCTCGCGTTGGTCGAGATCCAATGACTGTTAGCAGAATATGGAATCGGTGGGTTCAGGAGGGTAATACGGAACGCCGTGCTGGATCCCAACGGTCTCGCATCACTAGCAATCGAGATGACAGGCATCTTATCCTCATGGCTGTAACGGATCGTGCAGCCACGTCTCGATCCCTGAGTCAATAGATGGGGACGTTTGCAAGACAATAACCATCTGCACCAACAGTTCGACGACGTTTGCAGCAGCATGGACTATCAGCTCGGAGACCATGGCTGCGGTTACCCTTGACGCTGCATCACAGACAGGAGCGCCTGCGATGGTGTACTCAGCGACGAACCTGGGTGCACGAATGGCAAAACGTCATTTTTTCGGATGAATCCAGGTTCTGTTTACAACATCATGATGGGCGCATCCGTGTTTGGCGACATCGCGGTGAACGCACATTGGAAGCATTTATTCATCATCGCCATACTGGCGTATCACCTTGCATGATGGTATGGGGTGCCCCTGGTTACACGTCTCGGTCACCTCTTGTTCGCATTGATGGCACTTTGAACAGTGGACGTTATATTTCAGATTTGTTACGACCCGTAGCTCTACCCTTCATTCGATCCCTGCGAAAGCCTTCTTTTCAGCAGGATAATGCACGACCGCATATTGCAGGTCCTGTACCGGCCTTTCTGGATACAGAAAATGTTCGACTGCTGCCCTGGCCAGCACATTGTCCCGATCTCTCACCAATTGAAAACGTCTGGTCAATGGTGGTCGAGCAACTGGTTCGTCACAATATGCCAGTCACTACTCTTGATGAACTGTGGTATCGTGTTGAAGCTGCGTGGGCAACTGTACCTGTACACGCCATCCAAGCTCTGTTTGACTCAATGCCCAGGTGTATCAAGACCGTTATTACGGCCAGAGGTGGTTGTTCTGGGTACTGATTTCTCAGGATCTATGCAACCAAATTGCGTGAAAAAGTAATCACATGTCAGTTCTAGTATAATACACTCCTGGAAATGGAAAAAAGAACACATTGACACCGGTGTGTCAGACCCACCATACTTGCTCCGGACACTGCGAGAGGGCTGTACAAGCAATGATCACACGCACGGCACAGCGGACACACCAGGAACCGCGGTGTTGGCCGTCGAATGGCGCTAGCTGCGCAGCATTTGTGCACCGCCGCCGTCAGTGTCAGCCAGTTTGCCATGGCATACGGAGCTCCATCGCAGTCTTTAACACTGGTAGCATGCCGCGACAGCGTGGACGTGAACCGTATGTGCAGTTGACGGACTTTGAGCGAGGGCGTGTAGTGGGCATGCGGGAGGCCGGGTGGACGTACCGCCGAATTGCTCAACACGTGGGGAGTGAGGTCTCCACAGTACATCGATGTTGTCGCCAGTGGTCGGCGGAAGGTGCACGTGCCCGTCGACCTGGGACCGGACCGCAGCGACGCACGGATGCACGCCAAGACCGTAGGATCCTACGCAGTGCCGTAGGGGACCGCACCGCCACTTCCCAGCAAATTAGGGACACTGTTGCTCCTGGGGTATCGGCGAGGACCATTCGCAACCGTCTCCATGAAGCTGGACTACGGTCCCGCACACCGTTGGGCCGTCTTCCGCTCATGCCCCAACATCGTGCAGCCCGCCTCCAGTGGTGTCGCGACAGGCGTGAATGGAGGGACGAATGGAGACGTGTCGTCTTCAGCGATGAGAGTCGCTTCTGCCTTGGTGCCAATGATGGTCGTATGCGTGTTTGGCGCCGTGCAGGTGAGAGCCACAATCAGGACTGCATACGACCGAGGCACACAGGGCCAACACCCGGCATCATGGTGTGGGGAGCGATCTCCTACACTGGCCGTACACCACTGGTGATCGTCGAGGGGACACTGAATAGTGCACGGTACATCCAAACCGTCATCGAACCCATCGTTCTACCATTCCTAGACCGGCAAGGGAACTTGCTGTTCCAACAGGACAATGCACGTGCTCTAGAAGGTGTAAGTCAACTACCCTGGCCAGCAAGATCTCCGGATCTGTCCCCCATTGAGCATGTTTGGGACTGGATGAAGCGTCGTCTCACGCGGTCTGCACGTCCAGCACGAACGCTGGTCCAACTGAGGCGCCAGGTGGAAATGGCATGGCAAGCCGTTCCACAGGACTACATCCAGCATCTCTACGATCGTCTCCATGGGAGAATAGCAGCCTGCATTGCTGCCAAAGGTGGATATACACTGTACTAGTGCCGACATTGTGCATGCTCTGTTGCCTGTGTCTATGTGCCTGTGGTTCTGTCAGTGTGATCATGTGATGTATCTGACCCCAGGAATGTGTCAATAAAGTTTCCCCTTCCTGGGACAATGAATTCACGGTGTTCTTATTTCAATTTCCAGGAGTGTATATTTGTCCAATGAATACCCTTTTATCATCTGCATTTCTTCTTGGTGTAGCAATTTTAATGGCCAGTAGTGTATTTCATTGCACTTTTATCCTCACCTGCTGGACTGTCAACTATGACCGATCCTCCTAATAATGTCGTGCATTTGCACATAGGTCGAGGACTGCGAATCGAGTGTGTGACCGGCTTACAACGATTGAGCAGCTGCAAGTGAACCTCACAGAAAAAAATGTATGTTACATGAATCCATAATTTTTTTCCAGTTGATTTCTATAGATCACAAAGTTAATGACGTTCCCATTAATAACGCAATAGGGGTACTTCGCAATGCGAGAAACGATTTCATTGGTTCATCCTCAGGTCCTACTAAAAAGATGTTGAAAGGTCACTGTTCACCAAAAATTCTGATTTCATGAAAAAATGCAAATTGTCGAGGCTTGTCGTTCAGACCTTGCAGTAAGAATGTATTAGACAGAATAAATGAATGATCTTTTTTCTGATGCCTGTTTCCACGGTGTGCATGATGAGCAGCAGAAATTGTGCGGATAAAGGTTAGAAGTACTGAGGAGGATTTACACAACGTTCGTCGCAGATGAAAAAGTTCGAAATTAACGAAAAACCATTGGCGTCATGCGCTTTTTACTTTTCGGTCACTAGAGAGGTACTGGCACGGCTCCACCAGCGCTTCGCGACTACCAACTGCGTTTCGCAAAGCGTCTGTCCGAGTGTTTACCTTGGCCGTTAGTGTAATCGGGGTGGAGCACCTCTCTGCGCTACCAAGAAGCGTCTGCAGTAACTTGCAGAGTGTTTATTTTGGCAAGTGACGTAAATGGCGAGGTACTTCCAGAGTCCATGGTCCCCTGCTTCTTGATATTATTCGCCGCCAGCAACAAACTGGTGTTGCTCTGAGCGCATCTCAGCAACGGTCTCCCTGCGTAGTGTTCATAGCTATCCCGTATTCCTCATCTGTAAACATATCTACGAATAAACACTCAGCAAGCCACTGTATAGATCACGCGAAGTTGTAACCACAGTCATGAGGGTCCCGGGTCAAGCATCTAAAGTTGACAGTCAACCGGCTACACCCCCCACCCCCCACCCCCCACCCAACTCACGTAGCCCACACCCCGTCTCACACAGCCAGACCCTGCTCACTATGTCACCTGGCAGCGCTCGTCCAACTTGGATCCTAAAGTCATCAGCACCATTAGTTTTGTGCTTTCTTAGTATATCTTTTGCGTGTCCATTTTCTCTGATCCACCGCTTCCATCTTAATGTTGCTCTATGTGCTGCCGTCCAGCGTCTCATCCCCTCCTTATTTCTCATTATATGCCTAATCCAGTTTCTTTTCCTTCTTTTTATCACATGCAGTGCCAGTGTCGCCGAGCGTTTCTAGGCGCTTCAGTCTCGAACCGCGCGACCGCTACGGTCGCAGTTTCGAATCCTGCCTCGGGCATGGATGTGTGTGGTGTCCTTAGGTTAGTAAGGTTTAAGTAGTTCTAAGTTGTCGGGGACTGATGACCTCAGATGTTAAGTCCCATAGTGCACAGAGCCATTTGAACCATTTTGAAATCACATGCAGTAATTGTCTTTGTTCTCACACTCTTCTCAGTTCCTCTTCATTTTTCACCCTATCCGTCGTCCTCCCCCGGTGGCTGAGTGGTCAGCGCGGCGGACTGTCAATCCTAAGGGCCCGGGTTCGATTACCAGCTGGGTCGGAGATTTTCTTCTCTCAGGGACTGGGTGTTGTGTCGCCGAAGTGGCGTCAAATCGAAAGACTTGCACCAGGCGAACGGTCTACCCGACGGGAGGCCCTCGTCACACGACAAAAACCCTATCCGTCCTACTTATTCTCTCCACCCTCCGCCATGTCCACGTCTCAAAAGCCTCCAGCCTTGCTGTGTCTTTCTTCCGCATTGCTCACGTTTCAGCACCGTACAGGAGCACACTCCATACTCATCAGTCTTTTCATGAAATCTTTATCCATGTTGTTGCAGGGTTTCTTGCAAAATGCCTCTTTCGCTATTGCTATCCTGATTTTAATTTCTATGCTACTTTTCCAGTCGCTTTTTATCCTGTTTCCTAGATATTTAAAGCTTTGCACATGTTCTAATATTTCTCTATTTAGCATTTTATCTTAACAATTTTATTTCCTTCTTGTGTCATTAATTTTATTCTATTTGTACCGATTTTCGTTTCGTAAATGTTTCATTTAGCTTCAGATGTATCCACTATATCCTGTAGTACATTTTCATCTGTTGCTGTGTCGTCTGCAAATCTCGAACACCATGTCCTTCTTTTTACAGTTTTTACTCCCTTGCCGACTAGTGGGCAGTGGCAAATCGTATTTTTTATGTAGAGACTCAAAATTGTAAGAGCCAGACAGTAGATTTGGCTAACTCATTTTCTTAGTTCTGTGCAGTTGCTACTTTCTCCTATCACTTTCACTGACACTTTTTGATTCAAATACTATGAATTCATAAGTCATCTGGTTTCCCAGATCACTCTTGTTCCCTTATATACAATCCAGTTACATTAGTGTCACGACCGCCTATGTTCGACGTCAACGTGTAATAACCTCTCAAAGGCGGTATACTGCAGTACTAGCAGTAGACAAAAATGTCGAGTGACTAAGGCCTCCCGCCGGGTATACCGTTCGCCGGGTGCAAGTCTTTTGATTTGACGCCACTTCGGCGACTAGCGCGTCGATGGGGTTGAAATGATGATGATTAGGACTACACAACACCCAGTCTCTGAGCAGAGAAAATCTCCGACCCAGTCGGGAATCGAACCCGGGCTCTTAGGACTGACATTCTGTAGCGCTGGCCACTCAGCTACCTGGAGCGGACAATACTAGCAGAGTAAGGCTCCTAAATTGTGTCAGGGAGGACACGGAACACAGTACATTCATTGTCGTAATGCAGAAACAGAGATTTTTCTGGCGTCCAAAGGGGCATGATCATTGACTTCGGGTCAAGTTCGAAACGGCTAAGTTTCTAAACTATTCGCGTTGGGCTGTGGTTAAAGTATACCGTGGATGGCAAAATGGTGCTATACAAAACTGTCGTCGAGGCAACTGTGATGACCATGGGCCATAGAACGACAGGGGTGAACGACAGCTGCAGGAATGTGAACGGGCGAATACACGCAACTGCTGTGCACCCGAAATCCCAGATGGAAGAAGGGACAACCGACAGCGTCTTCTCAACGACGTTCAGCGAACATGGCAGCCTATGGGCCTCCGCAGCAGGCGCCTGGTGCACGCACCCATGCTGACTGCTAAAAGCAAACTGTGACAATCGTCGGAAGGGTCAGGTCAGAGAAACGAGCGTTATGGTCTTGGGAATGTTTTCATGGCATTCTCTGGGCGATCTCGTCATTCTTGGACGTACAATGGATCAACACTTGTGTGCATGTATCCTTGGGGACCATTTCCACCCCTATATGCACTTTGATTTTCTTTAGCTCTTGGGCATATACCAGGAGGACAATGCAGCATCTCACACAGGTTGCAATTTACGTACGTGATTCGAAGGGCACCAGAATGAACTCTCCTTACCACCAAACTCCCTGGATTTAAATCCAATCGAGAAGCTGTGGGGCCACCTCGATCGGATCGTTCGCGCCAGAGTTCCTCAACCAAGAAACCTAGAGCAGCTTGCGACGGCCCTGGAGTTGGCATGGCTCCAGATCCCTGTCGGCACCTTCCAGAACCTCACTGACTCTCCACCTGCAGGTGTCGCAGTGGTCCCCACTGCAAAAGATGGTTATTCAGGCTTTTGACAGTCATTCTAATGTGACTGGACAGTATAGATATAAGCTTATTCCGAGCCACATTTATAAACATCTTTGCCAGATCTGTAAAACATAAACACAACTTCTCTTACCTTTTCAGTTAATCTCTCTCCCAACATTCGCGAGAGTCGTATTGCGTTTTTGCACCTGCATTCCGTGTAAAACAAAACTGATCCTCAGCCTTCTTCTCTTATCAGCTCTATCTTGTGGTTTTTCACCCGTGTTTTGCTTTGACCTCTAAGGAATGTTCTGTCATTTTCCGTCCTTTGAAGGTTGATTACAAATCTTAAACTTCAAATGCGCTCACTAAGCTTTCAAAATTCATCAACTCAATTCCTTTTTCAATTATTAGTCTTGTATTTCAATTACAAGTATTTACACAATGGCTTTGCAATCTTGATGTGCTTATAGAAATGTTATTAATAGTAGCATTCCTAGCTTCAATAACTCCTGGTGTAAATTATATGAGCAAGAGTTCAATTATACAAATCGATCAGTCTAGCTGAGTAATGTAAATATGATACTGTTGTAATTTACAGACAAAAATTTAATTTTTGCTATAATTTTTTATACTTTCTTTATGTGGCATCTCCAACCGACTAATTATCATCTGGAACAAATTTCACATTGTTATCTCACGTTAGATACTAAATAAAAAATAAAAGGTGTCTGGAAATTACCCCAAGAAATCGAGTGAATCTTAAACATTCGCGAGATAATTTTCAGAGAGCTACTTCCTGTGTTATTTAGAGAACTGTTGTGAGTACCAACTGCGGCAATTTCAACACAAAATGTATACTGTAAAAACACTAGGTTGTGATATTTACTAGGTAGCTGTGAAACAATAATCATTAAAAGTAATGGACCTTTAAATCAGACATAGCGTTTCGGAATCACGTACTAATTTTTCTTAATTTTAAAGAGATCTTTCTGATACTGTTTCACATCACTGCGCAGTTGTTTCACAACATCAATTGCCTTCACATGGTAGGGGTCTACCACTTGTCTTAACTCGTCCAAAATCCACGACGGATTTCTACACAACTTCTACTTGTTCTTCAATGGCCACCAGACTCTATCTTCTAACTACTTTAAAATCATCATTTCAACTTCCATCGGATTTTTCTTTTGTTTTAAATATATCTGGGCAGAAACTGGTCTCGTCAAGCTTGTAAATAGATCTTGGATTATCTTTTATACCAAGTCACTCCATTTCGTGTTTCACCAAATAAGAAAAGCTGCAAATTATGAATGGATCATTTGCGACGTCTCTCCTGGCTTGGCCGCGCGGGATTAGCCGCGCGCTCTAAGGCGCTGCAGTCATGGACTGTGCGGCTGGTCCCGGCGGAGGTTCGAGTCCTCCCTCGGGCATGGGTGTGTGTGTTTGTCCTTAGGATAATTTGGATTAAGTAGTGTGTAAGCTTAGGGACTGATGACCTTAGCAGTTAAGTCCCATTAGATTTCACACACATTTTTTTTCTCCTGGCTTGCAAATCAGGGAGTTGCTGAAAGTTGTCGAACCAGTTTTCTCCTGGTCTTTATTGGTAACAGCCATACTAATGTTACGCTCAGTCACACATCTTTTTATTGTGTCTCTCACTTATTCTTTTATTAGTCTATTTCCCCCATGTGACGACACATTTCAGTATCTTTGCTAGTACCACTTCATTTTCAAGAATAACTGGCTTTCTTCCATCCATACCACCTCCTTGTCCGTTGAGAAGAGATATAAGTCGCTCTTTAGCTCATATTTCCTGGCAATACTTCTGATGCTGTCAGTGGGATTTTCAAACACTCTCTGTAGTCGCTCTTAGTAACTGATGGTCCGAATATGTTTTACCTTTCTTGATACATGTTCGTAGCATTTTTACAGCAACTGACACTTCTTGCTAGAAACCAATTAAAAATGCTATCTGAAAATTATCCCAAAGCATAAGCAAACTTCAGTTTTTCATAACTCTCTTCTCAGCCACACAGAATTCGATTATATATTCGCTCGCGTTGACAGGACATTTCTAACGAAATTTCCTAAATGTTAATGTGATGTTGTTGAAGTTATTACTATACCATCATTTTTCGGGCATGCGTCCAGATATTTTTTATTCATGTTCTGTTATTTCGGCTGACAACCCTTTAGCCACTATCCGCAATACAGTTCGTAAGTACTGTGCATTCGCTGATTCTGAGCTTGCTTTGTTTTATTCTTAGATGCATCACGTTTAATCTATGACTGACGCTCTTGTTACCAATAGTGTTTTCTCTGATGCATGCGCGTTTATTCCACAGTGTGTAAAATGATTTAACAACTTGCAAGCGACTCACCTTAACAATTGCTGAAGGTTATGAGCCGAAATAGGAAACATGAATTAAAAATATCCGGATGCACGCCCGAAAAATGATAGACAATTTGTGTCTGTTATATTTCATGTTCCTCCGAGCGGAGAGATGCTATAAAAGATAACCAACACAAAAAAAGTTGAGAAATATAGAAATGATCGTCGGTGGAGCAGCAAAAAACCAAGTTAAAAATTTCATGTATTTTTCATTAATCTTCTTGCGTTACGTTTTGAGGGGTTAGAATAGCTCAAAGTGCAATTACCATTGATTATGTAGATAATAAATTTATTTCCGTGGGACGATTACGAATTGAATGTAATCTGCAAGTGAAATTAGCGGCTAACACCACAGTAAGAAGAAGCACTGCTAACTTGTTTTTTCTTGTCACCTGTTTGTGGCGTAATTAGTACTTCTAAAATAATAAGAATTCCATATTAAATATCTTGGTATTATTTTTTCCATTTTAATATTCTTTTAATAAATCCATGTCGTAGTAAAGGCAGTTAATCATAGATCGTGAACATGATTGTGATGCTGCATTGGAATTCCAAACAGGAAAAACGAATACACACGAATTACGACCGGTAGATCCAATGACTGAGTTGTTAAAAAAAGTCGAATCAACGTTTTCGGCTGTGACCGCAATAGTGAAGGGCCAGAAGGCTATGAAATTTAGAATATTCTGAAAAGCAGGACGCTATGAGTAATGACACTGTAGAGGATTCTAAAATGCAGGATGCTATTGCGAAAAACCAGGAGGCAATGGCTACCAAGATCGCTGCAAAGATTGCGCAGAAGCAGGACGAGCTTGCGACCGTGATTACGGCACTTTCTGAAAGACAAACTAAATTGACGAAATAACTGCCAAGATATCGGGACTAAAGAGAGCGCGTGAAGGTATACCGGAGGCGGTACAGACTTGAACCGAAGAGGTTAATGAGATAAAACAGCCGCAGTCTACACACTGCCAAAACGTCCAACTGCTTTCGAATAGGATGGTTAATTCTGGGAAACAACAAGAGCAAACCATGCACGAGCAGCTTGAAATGCAGGGCAAGCATTTCGCACAACAACTCAAGGCCTAGATATCCGCAAAGGATATTCAACTTGTACAGCTGTTAAGTACCAGAGTCCAAAAGGCCGCGGAAGAGATTTCAGGTGAAATAAGAAGTTTCGGCGATCCCGTAGACAGTGAACTATGAAACAAAACAGAAAGATTAGGTCAGAATCCATCCAAATGCAAAGATACTATAAAAAAATAGAAAACTGATAAAGTCACAACAACGGACGAAATAATACTCCGCGCAACCGGCGGAATGGGAATGCGAATTATGCGCAAAACTAGGATAATGGCATTAACAGAAGGAAACAAAGAAAGCATGATAACCCGTACAATCCGGGATATGCAAACAACAGTAACCACAGCCTGTGGCAAAAGCCGTCACAAAGTGGTAAAAATAACCCGAACTGGCTTCACTCAGCTCAAATACGAGAGATGGAAGACGATAGAAATCGTCCATCTATGTCTGGTTTGGGAAATCATCTCGACCGTATTAAGCCCCGAAACGACGGTGGACGAATGGAGTAGGGGCGAAAACTACTCAGTTCAGCTGATTGGATACGAGGACCGTCATGACATCAGGGATGAGCGTTAGTCTAGTGGTGCAAAATGCGATAGTCAGAGCAATATCGTGCCACAGCCAGCAATTACTACGTATGTATGCGAAATATTAAATACTCTAGTGCTGGTCACGGGTGCTGCCGTGGATACTGTATCCACAAACCTACGTAAGAGAATTTGTGAAAGAATGCACGTACCCAACTTTCGTGTAATTTCAAGATCCTGGGAGCGACAGGCTTCAGATCTTGAAGCGTTAAGTGGCAGGAATAGACTAAGAAATGTAGCAATATTATGACCGATTTACAAGTGAAGGAAGTAATGCAGTCATTCAGCACACATCATGTGTGACGAGGAGAGACGTTTTTCATGACGCATGTGAACTTACGTTTGGTGTCATTATCACCGAGTAACTGTCGTGGGGCGACATTCAGGCTATGTGGTGGCATTGTTAATAAATAAATTGTGTGCTTCGGTCACTTAAGAAAACTGTATATATATGAAGATGGTATCTGTTCTTTCGGAAATGTCCCAAAAAGAACAGATACCATCTTCATACATATATAGTTAAGGCTCACCGGCCATGTGCCCATCTTCTTCTGTGCAGATGCACAAACAGTGCCCGAACTCTTACGGGAATCAGCTTGCGGGAATCAGCAGTAAAGCCGCGAGTAATGAGTATAATGGGCAGGGAACAATAAGTTGCGAATGTGGGTCTCACGGGAGGGGTGCCTGAGATAAGTCCCTGCATCCGCAAAATCCTCTGTGTTCTCGGTGGCTCAGATGGATAGAGCGTCTGCCATGTAAGCAGGCGCCCGCATCTCGTGGTCGTGCGGTAGCGTTCTCGCTTCCCACGCCCGGGTTCCCGGGTTCGATTCCCGGCGGGGTCAGGGATTTTCTCTGCCTCGTGATGGTTGAGTGTTGTGTGCTGTCCTTAGGTTAGTTAGGTTTAAGTAGTTCTAAGTTCTAGGGGACTGATGACCATAGATGTTAAGTCCCATAGTGCTCAGAGCCATTTGAACCATTTTTGTAAGCAGGAGATCCCGGGTTCTAGTCCCGGTCGGGGCACACATTCTCAACTGTCCCCGTTGACTTATATCAACGTCTGTATGCAGCTAAGGCTATTTATTTCATTGTAAGAAAACTGTGTCATTTGTGTAAATGATAATAGAACTGCGAGTGGATAGCTACATTTATGTCCTACGTAAGCGGATGCTGCAGTCATGAACAGTAATGCTATGCTGTAGTTACAGACCACATTCAGTTTAAACAGTGCCAGACGGTGATTGTGTAGCAAAAGGACAAAAATGGTTCAAATGTCTCTGAGCACTATGGACTTAACTTCTGAGGTCATCAGTCCCCTAGAACTTAGAACTACTTAAACCTAACTAACCTAAGGACATCACACACATCCATGCCCGAGGCAGGATTCGAACCTGCGACCGTAGCGGTCGCGCGGTTCCAGACTGTAGCGCCTAGCCCCATAGTGCTCAGAGCCATTTGAGCCAAACGAAAGAGGAAAAATGATGTGTTTATTAGAACCTGGAATGTAAGATCATTATACAGGGTGACGGACACTTAGGTCACTGCTAGAACAGCTCGATAAAACCAAGGCAGGCATAGTTGCACTACAGGATATGTCATGGAAAGGACGCGGATTGCTTTATACGGGAAGCTGGCTAATTTTCTTCTATGATCCAGAGAGCAAGCATGAATTTGGTACATGGTTCGCAGTAAACCAAAAATTTAAATATATAGTAGGTGTATTTGCTGGAATACATCTAGCATCTCAAAAATGATATTGAAAACCCGATTGCAAACCATTCATCGATCAATGTACATGCACCTACAAAAGTAGCAGATAACCAGGATAAAGACGGTTTCTATGGGAACCTTGAGAGAGCCTATGACGGATGCCCTGGGCACGATGTTCAAATAATTATTGTAGACCTCAGTGCACAGACTGGAAAAGATCATTATCGTCCAGCCATAGGAAAGCATAGCCTCCATGAATACACAAATTACAATGGACAGTGTTGTTCAGTTTCTACTATCACATGATATGGCTGTAGGTAGCACTATGTTCCCACACAAAATGATCCATAAAGCAGCTTGGTGTAGCCCTGATCACCACACCTTCATCCAAAACGATCATGTAATTCTTGGCATTTCACAAACTTACTAGATGTACATACCTACCGAGGTACGTATCACCTTGTAACTGTGAAACTGAGCTCGAATACCTAACGCAAGGAAAGCGAAGGGAACATCTCAAAGAAAGTATACGGCATCAAAGCTAAAAAACGAAGAGACTGCTAAAACAAACTCTAACAAGGTTACTGAGAATCTTGCACTACACACTCCTAGTGTATGTGATATTCTGTATCAGGAATGGAATCCTAGGAGAGACGCAGTCATTAAAGCAGCAGAAGAAGTTTTAGGGATAGAATTCCTAGTTTGATAAAGATTGCAAGAGAATAAGTCACGAGAAAACTTCGTTAATAGGAAAATGCACGTTCAGCGGCAAGAAATTATCAAGATAAAAGGAAGGAAGGGAATAAACTGCGTCAGAAGAAGAAAAAAGACTGGGAAAGAAATCAGATTGAGGAATTGGAGACAATTTGAAAAACAAATGATGTTAGAAAATTCTATCAGAAAATTAATAGCGAAAGAAGAATATTTACGCAACGTAATAATATATGTAAAAGAAAAACTAGGGAGCTACTGATTGATGACCAAGAGATATTGGAACGTTGGATAGAATATTTTAGTGAACTGTTGAATGCTCCAGAGCCCGCTATTGAAGAGATCGTAATCCACGCAGAAGCAGATGATGAAGCTATAGTCCCCCCGCCCCTTTCTCTCTCTCTCAAGGAGAAGTGGACAAAGTAATAGCCCGACTGAAAAACAATAAAGCACCAAGGACTGATAATATGACATCAGAACTATTCAAAGCCGGAGGAGACGAGTTAAATCGCAGGATATATAAGATTTTGTGCCATATCTGGGAAAAGGAAGAGTTGCCAGAAGAATGGAATGTAGGGATAGTGTGTTTGATGCACAAGCAAGGAGATACACACCGAAGAGCCAAAGAAACTGGTACACCTGCCTAAAATCGTGGAGGGCCCCACGCGGGTACGCAGAAGTGTCGCAACGCCAGTTGGCATGGACTCGACTAATGTCTGAAGTAGTGCTGGAGGGAAATGATAGCATGAATCCTACAGGACTGTCCATAAATCCGTAACAGTACATGTCTGAGGAGTTTGGTGGCCAGCGGAGCCACTCTGTAGCAATTCTGGATGTGCGACTTGTCGTATTGTCCTGCTGGAGTTGCCCAAGTCCATCGGAATGCAAAACGGACATGAATGGAGGCAAGTGATCAGACAGGACGCTTACGTACGTGTCACCTATCACAATCGTATCAGGGGTCCCATATCACTCCAACCGCACACGCCCCACACCTTTACAGAGCCTCCACCAGCTTGAACAATCCCATGCTCACACGAGGGTCCATGGATGCATGAGATTGTCTCCATACCCGTACACGTCCATCCGCTCGATAAAATTTGAAACGAGACTCGTCCGACCAGGCAACATGTTTCCAGTCATCAACGGTCCACTGTCGGTGTTGACGGGACCAGACGAGGTGTAAAGCTTTGTGTCGGGCAGTAGTCAAGGATACGCGTCTGGACCCTCGGCTCCAAAAGCCCATATGGATGATGTTCCATTAAATGGTTCGCACGCCGACACTTGTTGATGGCCCAGCATTGAAATCTGCGGCAATTTGCGGGTTGCACTTCTGTCACGTAGAACGATTCTCTTCAGTCGTAGTTGGTCCCGTTCTTGCAGGATGGTTTTGCGGGCGCAGTGATGTCAGAGATTTGATGTTTTACCGGTTTCCTGAATTTCAAGGTACACTCGTGAAATGGTCGTACGGGAAAATCCCCAATTCATCTCTACCACGGAGATGCTGTGTCCCATCGCTCGTGCGCCGACTATAACACCACGTTCAAATTTACATAAATCTTGATAACCCACCATTGTAGCAGCAGTACCCGGTCTAACAACTGCGCCAGACACTTGTTTTATATAGGCGTTGCCGACTGCAGCGCCGTGTTCTGCCTGTTTACATACCACTGTATTTGAATACGCATGCCTGTACCAGTTTCTTTGGCGCTTCAGTGTATTTAAATGCGGCAGTTACAGAGTCATAATACTCCTAAATATTGCATTTAAAGTATTGTCAAATATGTTGTTTAGTAGACTCTCAGCCATAACTGAAAACATTATTGGAAGTTATCAATGTGGATTCAGACCTGGAAAGTCAACCGTGAACCAGTTGTTTACTCTCCGGCAACTAGTAGAAAAGACCAACGAATTTAATGTTGGTGTGCACCACCTTTTCATTGATTTCAAGCCGGCCGGTGTGGCCGTGCGGTCTAGGCGCTTCAGTCTGGAACCGCGTGACGCTCCGGTCGCAGGTTCGAATCCTGCCTCGGGCATGGATGTGTGTGATGTCCTTAGGTTAGTTAGGTTTAATTAGTTCTAAGTTCTAGGGGACTGATGACCACAGATGTTAAGTCCCGTAGTGCTCAGAGCCATTTGAACCATTGATTTCAAATCTGCATATAACGGAATAAATCGGGCTAAACTTTATGAGGCACCGGCCGCGATAGCCGAGGGGTTCTAGGCGCTTCAGCCCGGAACCACGCGGCTGCTACGGTCACAGGTTCGAATCCTGCCTCGGACATAGATGTGTGTGATGTGCTTAGGTTTAAGTAGTTCTAAGTCTAGGGGACTGATGACCCCAGATGTTAAGTCCCATAGTGCTTAGAGCCATTTGAACCATTTTTTTATGAGACAGTGCGGTAATTTCGGATGCCTGAGAAATTGGTGCAATTGATAAACGTTACACCAAGGTATCCCCAGTGTACTGTTCGAGTGCAGCCTAAACTCTCACCCCTGTTTCCCACACGAATTAGGCTAAGACAAAGGGATGGGATTTCCTGCCTACTCTTCAGTTTGACACTCGAAGAAGTGGTGCGCGAATCGGGTATCCAGAGAAGAGATGCTATCTGCTGTATGCCAGTGTTGTGGCATGCGGATGATTTGGACCTAATCAGCAGAACTTTTAGAGAGCTACAAAGTACCTTCTCAGCTCTAAAACTGAGGGCAGAAAAGATGGCCTGAAAATTAATGAAGGAAAGCCCAAGTGTATGTATAATGGTACAAATCAACTTTACATCCCGGAGTAGCCCTTGGTGGAATGACTTTTGACCGAGTGAAATATTTCGCTTATCTGGGCTCAAAAACAGAAGCAAATGGCAGCATTTCGGCTGAAATTATTGCCCGCATAAGCGCTTCTAATCGATTTTATTTTGGAATGATGCGGCATTTTGAATCCTTACATCACGAGAGACGAAGTGCCGACTATGTAAAACGCTGATACGCCCAATACTTACTTATGGTTCAGGAACATGGACTATTACAAAGCAGGGTGAAAGTAGACTGACATCACACGAAAGAAGTGTACTGAGAAGAACTTTTGGACCCGTGTAGGAAAATGGGAGTTGGAGAAGGCGGGAGAATGACGAGTTCTATGACTACTATAAGGAGGATGACGTGGTCGAGTTCATAAAGTTGCATAGATTGAGATGACCTTGACAAGTTAAATGACTCGATGAGACAGATCCTGCAGGGGAAACCTGCTGCAGTGAACGTGGAGGAAGAAGAGCAAGAGGACGACCAAGGTTGAAATGGAGTGATGGGATAGGAGAAGACGCTGCCCGAGTTGGTTGCCGTAACTAGAGGTCTACAGCGAAGTCCAGAGAGGAATGACGGAATATTATCGAGGAGGCCAAGTCCCATCCTGCGATGTGGTGCCAATAGAAGAAAAAGAAGACTTACTATCGGACGTGGTTGTATATGCATTTAAACACTTTTAAATTAATCCCTGTGAATATGCTATGGAAACATACGAAGGAAAAAACGCTTATGAGAAACTGTTCGATGTAATGTGCTTAACAGAGAGTAATGTATTTCCTGCAATCATAAAACACTAATTTTTTACTGTTCTCAAAAGTAATGAAAAATGTTTAGTGTAACTGAAATAATCGTAACGTAAGATAGAACGCCTCGTTAGTGGTTTTTCCTGGGTTTTCTTTCTAACGTAAACCGAATGGTGAGGCGAAATTAAAATTTATCCAGGACGAACAAGCAATGCGACCTTACGATGTATAAATTCGTTTATGAAGATCGACAACTCATAAAGCAATATCTAAATAAACAGAACTACTGTAAAAAAGATTAACAAAACCGTTGCAAATTGTAAAATTCAATGTAATCGAAAGAAAATGTACACCTTAAAGAAAACTTACTAATCATGTCTTCATGTCACGGAAAATGAAAATAATCAGAGTTCCCCATAAAGTAAATAATTGCTAAAAATTGGCCATGACAATGATCCTTTCAAAAACCAAAGAGTTATGTCAGAATGGCGTCAGCCTTGCTAATTTCGTAAATAATATATTACGCCATTGGGGCCTATATAAAGTACGAGGGGTGTTCGGAAAGTAAGGTCCTATCTATTGCGAAACGGAAACCACAGTGAAAACCAAATATGTTTTACTTGCAACAGTTTGCTACACCTTCCAGCTACTTCTCTGTATAGTCGCCGCTCCGATTTAGACATTTGTCGTAGCGTTGTACCAGCTTTCCAACATCCTCGTCATAGAAGGCAGCCGCCGTTGCTTTTCGCCTTTTCTCTGTGCTGGTTTGCAGTTCGTTGTCTGTGCCAAAATGTTGTCTTCATAGCCAGTGAATCATGTGAGCGGAGACGAACATCAAAGGGAGCCAGTCCATCTTGCATGGTGAGCGATCAAACACTTTCCTTAGAAAACGCTGCAGGAACGTCCTCGTTGCCCCTGCAATATGCGGTCGAGAACTGTCATCAAGACCGAAATGCATTACTGGTACCTTATGTGGGGTTTCATGAAATCGGGTAAAACCTTGCAGCGGGCACCCACTCCTGGCGGGAGACGCTATTGTTCTTCGGATCTTTAAGTCCCCACTGTGTGCTCAGAACTGAAGAGCGACTTGACGCGATCGACAGCCAAGCTACAGACGTTGCCCACCACATGTGTGCAAAGCTTCATCGTATTTTCACTGTCATTTCCGTTTCACGACCTCTTCGGTCCTTACTTTCCGAAAGCCCTCATATAACATACGAAATATTAGGAAATTCTTATTGCCTCTGATACTGGTCTTAGATTACGCAACGATTCAGAGAAATTGGTGACGTGTAATGAGTCCTTGTCAATACTGACATGACTGTGTGGTCACTAAAGAATAATATAAAGTTACACTACTGGCCATTAAAATTACTACACCGCGAAGATGACGTGCTACAGACGCGAAATTTAACCGACAGGAAGAAGATGCTGTGATATGCAAATGATTAGCTTTTCAGAGCATTCACACAATGTTGGCGCCGGTGGCGACACCTACAACGTGCTGACATGAGGAAAGTTTCCAACCGATTTCTCATACACACACAGCAGTTGACCGGCGTTTCCTGGTGAAACGTTGTTGTGATGCCTCGTGTAAGGGGGAGAAATGTGTACCATCACGGTTCCGACTTTGATAAAGGTTGGATTGTAGCCTATCGCGATAATACGGAACGCCGTGCTGGATCCCAACGGCCTCGTATCACTAGCAGTCGAGATGACAGACGACTTATCCGCATAGCTGTAACGGATCGTGCAGCCACGTCTCGATCCCTGAGTCAACAGATGGGGATGTTTGCAAGACAACAACCATCTGCACGAACAAAAAAATGGTGCAAATGGCTCTGAGCACTATGGGACTTAACAGCTGTGGTCATCAGTCCCCTAGAACTTAGAACTACTTAAACCTAACTAACCTAAGGACATCACACACATCCATGCCCGAGGCAGGATTCGAACCTGCGACCGTAGCAGTAGCACGGTTCCGGACTGCGCGCCTAGAACCGCGAGACCACCCCGGCCGGCTCTGCACGAACAGTTCGACGACGTTTGCAGCAGCATGGACTATCAGCTCGGAGACTATGGCTGCGGTTACCCTTGACGCTGCATCACAGACAGGAGCGCCTGCGATGGTGTACTCAACGACGAACCTGGGTGCACGAATGGCAAAACGTCTTTTTTTCGGATGAATCCAGGTTATGTTTAAAGCATCATGATGGTCGCATCCGTGTTTGGCAGCTTCGCGGTGAACGCACATTGGAAGCGTGTATTCGTCATCGCCATACTGGCGTATCGCCCGGCGTGATGGTATGGGGTGCCATTGGTTACATGTATCGGTTACTACTTGTTCGCTCTGACGGCACTTTGAACAGTGGACGTTACATTTCAGATGTGTTACGACCTGTGGCTCTACCCTTCATTCGATCCCGGCGAAACCCTACATTACAGGAGGATAATGCACGACCGCATGTTGCAGGTCCTGTACGGGCCTTTCTGTATACAGAAAATGTTCGACTACTGCCCTGACCAGCACATTCTCCAAATCTTTCACCAATTGAAAACGTCTGGTCAATGGTGGCCGAGCAACTGGCTCCTCACAATGCGCCAGTCACTACTCTTCATGAACTGTGGTATTGTGTTGAAGCTGCATGGGCAGCTGTACCTGTACACGCCATCCAAGCTCTGTTTGACTCAATGCCCAGGCATATCAAGGCCGTTATTATGGCCAGAGGTGGTTGTTCTGGGTACTGATTTCTCAGGATCTATGCACCCAACTTGCGTGAAAATGTAATCACATGTCAGTTCCAGTCTAATATATTTGTCCAATGAATACCCGTTTATCATGTGCATTTCTTCTTGGTGTAGCAGTTCTAATGTCCAGTAGTGTAATTATGGCCATTTAAAACCCCACACACTCCTCGATTTTGGAACGGTACAGTCGTCTTAATAAAAAGGTTGTTATATGATATAATAAAAGGTTATTAATTGTTAAAATGAGAAATAGTGTACCTCGTTCTTATCCATTCCTCCCAATTCAGATAATATAAATAATTACGATCATTAATGAATCTTCTGAATAAGCTAAGAAATAACATTGCATTATCGAATTAGACCTTTTCTGGATCGGAAGTTACGTAGACGAGAATTCAGTGCACATATAAATACGGCCAAGGAAGAACCTGCTGCCTTATTCAGTTAAATTTAAAGCTCATTTTTTATTGTAATAATATTCAAAAGAATTAAATTCCTGATTAACTGTGTGCCATGAGATAGGGCGGATCAGAGTAATATCAGCTCTTTCGCAATACGAGCAGCACAATACTATTATAATACGTGCAGTCTGCGAGTAGATAGCGCGACTTGGCGGTGGATTGCTGCAATTCCTTGTTCATAAGTGGAGCACTCACGTCTTGAACCAAAGATATCCATTAAGATAATACTGTCTGCAAGAATTACTTCTTTTCACGCCACCTTGTAACCTTTGCTAGTAAAATTTTGGATGGCGTATTTGGGAAATTTGGGATACTAGACACATTATTAGTGGGGGTGGTAGGTTAGCGGAACTGAAGCAAAGATGAATTATTGATTTCAGACGAGGAGAAGCGAGTGGGCATATTTTTGCAGCGCATAAGTAGGAACTAGGAGGTGTACTGTCTGCTGTTATTCTTGGCGTTTTGTGTACACCGAGATGTCAGCACATTGCATGTAATGAATTGCATGAAGTGTTGAATTTGTTCAGAGATCTAGATCGGGCTCCTAATGTATTAAAACACTGTACACACAGTGTTCTATCTTGAATTAAGTGTAGATGTAGTCATATATTTTGCGATACTGAACGCTGCGTTTTATTCACTGTGTCTGAAGCTTCTATATAATTGTGCATCGCATTTTTTTCTGCAGCAAATTAGCTTTCATGTGTTTCCTGTTCTATGTTTAGCATTAGCAGAGCTTAAATTCCAGTCCAGGAAAAGATTCATGAGAGAACGGAGAGAAAAAGAGATAATATGGACATTTGGCCAGAAATGCGTTGCGAAAAAGGTATACGCTCTTAAAGGCGGTCTTTCGAAGTGTAGATTTCAGTGATTGAAAGCATGCATGCGAGTGCACCAGCCATGTGGTATTGTTCTGTGTGTACTAATATTTTGGCAGTACAGTCGAGATGTAGTAATGTTGTCCATGATGGGTCGCGGTCACACGTCTGTACTAGGGGGCATCCGCTTCACTGCTGTTGCCGACTCACTCTGGCGTGTAGGTCAAAGCAATAGACAACTATGGCGATTTATGTCAGATATTTTGGTAATCGAAAACTCACTTATCGACCAATGTAGGTGCCTCCCACCGTAACGTTTGGCAAGAGACGAGCTTTACCAGTGATATATAAGACAAACGCGGAAAGCGTTAATTAGTAATAAAAATAATACGAAAAAGTTACTTCTTTGTTATTTATCGTCTATCCTAAGGTTCGACCATTACATAGGACGCCTTCCTCTCAAGGCTGGGTACAGCTATCAAGTGGAACTTTGTGTCACGTACTAAGGTAACCGGTCCCTTCGTTGTGTACAAAATAGAAGCTTCAAAGTCAATGCAATCGACAAGTATGGCGATTTGTGTCCAATATTTTGGTAATCGAAATCTCACTTATTGATTGAAATGCAGCAGTCTCGTCAAGGTGGTTGCTGATTCAGCTGTTCTTCCGTATTATTGTATTTCAATTATTGTTAGAAGCATAACGATTTGTTCAGAAATGAGTAAGTCAAAATCATTGGGTCTGCTTTCAGAATTAAATACTTATGCCAAGCGTCAATATTAAACACACATCTTGTCTATCAAAGTTGTGATATGATATCAAAGGGTTCAGTTCTCTTCGTGTAAATACAACCTTACTATTTCAGAATTTCTTCTAAGAAACCTGTTAACCCAGTTCACAGTCAAAGCAAGGAGCTTATGCTAAAAAGAGATAATGGGATTTAAATACATTAAATAAGTGATATATTAAGTAAAAAAATCGCGGTGTCCTTACAATCGGATACATAAGATTTTTTTTAAATGTGTCAGATTCCTTGCTAAAACGTCGTTATTAGAAAAGTTGATGTCGTTTGTTCCAGAGAAAGTGATCTGATTGATTTGCATTGATAATGCTCTAAGGCAATGATTAGTATAATAGCAGGCTGGTATCGAGATTGAGACTGACGTTAAATTCTGCCGTGTTGTGAATCTGTAGTAGATACTTTCAGGGCCTGGGTTTGATACCGGATCCCCTCTCTCACCCCCTCCTCCTGCAATCCTGGTTGTGGTGACAGATTGGCCTGTAGCATAGCCCGAGGTTTGGATTAGGTTTGAAGATGATAATTTGGTTCTGAGTTGGCGCAGTCAACGAATGTGTATGCCACACGGCATTTTTCGTCATGAAAAGTATAACTGCTAGTTAAATTGAGAAAACATAGGCTTATATTAGGTAAAGGACAAGTGTCCGAGTATTTTGGTGCATATACAGGGTGGTCCATTGATAGTGACCGGGCCAAATATCTAACGAAATAAGCATCAAACGAAAAAACTACAAAGAACGAAACATGCGTAGCTTGAAGGGGGAAACCAGATGGCACTATGGTTGGCCAGCTAGATGGCGCTGCCATATGTCAAACGGAAATCAACTGCGGTTTTTTAAATAGGAACCCCCATTGTTTATTACATGTTTGTGTAGTACGTAAAGAAATATCAATGTTTTAGTTGGACCACTTTTTTGGCTTTGTGATAGATGTCGCTGTAATAGTTACAAACGTATAAGTACGTGGTATCACGTAACATTCTGCCAGTGCGGACGGTATTTGCTTCGTGATACTTTACCCGTGTTAAAATGGACCGTTTACCAATTGCGGAAAAGGTCGATATCGTGTTAATGTATGGCAATTGTGATAAAAATGCCCAACGGACGTGTGCTATGTATGCTGTTCGGTATCCTGGACGATATCATCCAAGTGTCTGGACCGTTCACCGGATAGTTATGTTATTTAAGGAAACTGGAAGTGTTCAGCCACATGTGAAACGTCAACCATGACCTGCAACAAATGATGATGCCCAAGTATATGTTTGAGCTGCTGTCGCGGCTAATCCGCACATCAGTAGCAGACAAATTGCGCGACAATCGGGAATCTCAAAAACGTCGGTGTTGAGAATGCTACATTAACATCGATTGCACCTGTACCATATTTCTATGCACCAGGAATTGCATGGCGACGACTTTGAACGTCGTGTACAGTTCTGACCCTGGGCACAAGAGAAATTATGGGACGATGATAGATTTTATGCACGCGTTCTATTTAGCGACGAAGCGTCATTCACCAACAGCGATAACGTTAACCGGCATAAAATGCACTATTGGGCAACGGAAAATCCACGATGGCTGCGACAAATGGAACATCAGCGACCTTGGCGGGTTAATGTATGGTGCAGCATTATGGAGGAAGGATAATTGGCCCCCATTTTATAGATGGCAATCTAAATGGTGGAATGTATGCTGATTTCTCTACCGGTGTTATTACAAGATGTTTCACGGCATGACAGAATGGCAATGTACTTCCAACACGATGGATGTCCGGCACATAGCTAGCGTGCGGTTGAAGCGGTATTGAATAGCATATTTCATGACAGGTGGACTGGTCGTCGAAGCACCATACCATGGCCCGCACGTTCACCGGATATGACGTCCCCGGATTTCTTTCTGTGGGGAAAGTTGAAGGATATTTGCTATCGTGATCCACCGACAACGCCTGACAACATGCGACAGCGCATTGTCAATGCATGTGCGAACATTACGGAAGGCGAACTGCTCGCTGTTGAGAGGAATGTCATTACACGTATTGCCAAATGCACTGAGGTTGACGGACATCACGTTGAGCGTATATTGCATTAATGTAGTATTTACAGCTAATCACGCTGTAACAGCATGCATTCTCAGAAATGATAAGTTCACAAAGGCTCATGTATCACATTGGAACAACCGAAATAAAATGTTCAAACGTACCTACGTTCTGCATTTTAATTTAAAAAACCTACCTGTTACCAATTGTTCGTCTAAAATTGAGAGCCATATGTTTGTGACTATTACAGCGCCATCTATCACAAAGCGAAATAAATGGTCAAACTAAAACATTCACGTTTCTTTACGTACTACACGAATATGTAATAAAAAAATGGGGGTTCCTATTTTTAAAAAAAAAACACAGTTGATATCCATTTGACTTATGGCTGCGCCATGTAGCGGGCCAACCATAGCGCCATCTGGTTTCCCCCTTCAAGCTAGACAAGTTTCGTACTTTGTAGTTTCTTCGTTTGACGCTTATTTCGTGAGATATTTGGTCCGGTCACGATCAATGGACCACCCTGTATAGTACGTGAAGTACTAAAAACGCGGAGAGGGGGAGGGGGGGGGGGGAGGGGCGTCACTACGTAACTTGTACTCTCATTTCTAGGGTCTGCGGAAACGTACGGTACTGGGCCGCAGCTTTGACTCGTGACGTATGTTGAATTGTGCGGCCTCATGTCCGGATGGCATATTTAACGAGCGTTTTTTCTTATATACGTTGGCGCTCTCTAGTTTTGAATTTCGATGTTTTGAAACTTGTTCGTTGTATTAATAGTGAGTGGTTTCAATCGGATGTAGATAGTTGCGAGTGCTTTCTTTTGTGTTTCGGAATTGTTAATAGTTGTCATGGAAATGACAGAGAAATTCAACAATCGCTTGTTAAATGTTGCTATGGGCGATGATATAGCCAGAGCCATTGTTTGGAACTACACGGCTTGCTGGCCTAATTTCTATAGCGCCGTGCTTGTGGAGAGAACATCAGGTTGGCTAAATTTACTGCTTGATTTTGTTTTATTTTTGTTTATTTCGGAGGAGTAAGAGACTTAATTTTAAATGCATTTTGTGTGTAGGATGGGCGTTGGTTGGTGGATGAGTGATTTTTGGTGGATGGGTTGACTTCGCTTGAAGTTGTGTCAAAGCTCTCGTTGTGGTCTTGGCTAGCACCTTAGGATGCCGCTATCAGCCACACAACGGTGTACCGCGGGTTGCCGGCACGTCAAGGCGTCCGCAACTTAACCACAGCGCCGGTTTCCGGCACTAGCTCTGCTCCACTGGCCACATGATACAAGCACGACTTCTCAGTAGGCTTCCGCCGGACAGCTTTGTAAGGCGCCGCCCAGCGGCTCATTAGTCACTCTGAGGGCGTGTGAGCTCCGATTTAAGTTCGCGAGTTCGACCTAACCGACCTACTGCACGCCAGTCGGAACCAAAACATCAATAGTGTAGCAGATACGGACTTTGGTAGACTGTGTACTCAATTGTTCCTTCAATAACTGTTGTTGACTAGTCCCGCTTCTCATCAGATCAAGACGATCTTTCAGTTTCATTCATTCAGAAGCTGTTCAGTCGCTATTCAGAACCTAACGTTAGGATCTACTCTCTGTCAGTAATAAAGTTCTGTTGTTAACAGTAAACAGTCAACGTGGAGAAAATCTTATAAAAAGAATCTGGACTGCAGAGTTGAAACAGGAACTGAGAACACAATTTTAAATAGGATCAATATCGTTGTAAAATAATAATAAAATATTTTTGTACCTTTTTCCGTTCATACTTTTTGCGGTATTCGCACAGTATCGTTTAAATATGCGACCTCTAACCTACAAACACTTCAGAGCTTAATCGTTGTTATTTAATATTAGTTATGTAATCTTGATACTGCATCTCAATACAATAGCGACTATAGACCATTTTTTGCTCTTCTCTCCGATGACGGAATCGAAATCCCCCTCCAAAAATGTTACAAACTAACTTCCTCTGTCAACTCCGTCCGAACAGGTCTCGAAAGACTGTGATGGTACTGACTGACCGCCGTGTTATGCTCAGACTATAGTCGTCACTGGATGCGGATATGGACGGGAGTGAAGGCAGCACACCGCTCTCTAGGGAGTTCTCAGCTATCGTGACCAGAGCCGCCACTTCTCAGTCAAGTACCTTCTCAATTTGCCTCACTAGGGCTGAGTGCACCCCAACTGCCAACAGCGCTCGGCAGACCGGACGGTCTCCCACCCAAGAGCTAGCCAAGAACGACAGCGCCTAACTTCGGTTATCTGACGGTAACCGGTATTACCACTGCGGCAAGGCCGTTGGCAATATTTTCCTCTACGAAAGGGAAAAAAATACATAAGAATTTAGGCAGAGATGTACATTTGATCGAGGTTACTTATAGAATTACTACTTTAACTTTTTACTAAAAATCTGTGACGTGTTTTATAGCCACCTCGGAAGGTGGAATGCTGGGGCGCCCGTGGGAAGAGATGGGGGGGGGGGGGTGGCAGATGACCCTAGAGAGGATTTATTTAATTTAAAATGTGAAAAGCGAGGTATAAACTTTGGCCCATATTTTTATCATCTCAAATACCTGGCAAATTACCACTAAACTGACTTTCAGATCTCTACAAAATTACGTAAGAATAATGTGAAATCAGTTATGAAATGAACAGACTAATTAAAAACTTTAGAGGACGTTTGAACTTAAATTTCAATAAGAATAATTAATTTAAAATTGCAATGTTTTTATTTAAGTAGTGTAATTGTTTGAAGATGTATGGAAATTGTGGTATAACTGTCATAGAGCTTTACGGTCTATGAGAGTCAGGATGGAAAGGTTTTCGAAAGTGTGGGAACGTCTGTTGCCGGACAATACATGCTAGTAGTTAGAAAATCTTACAAGATTTGTTGAAAACACTAGGGCGCGCACTTCAAAGCTTCGCTTTAGTTTCCAACATAAGGCCAAACATTTAACTCACGAATATCGATATTTCACCAATGGACATTATGTTCGGTATAATACAGGAGTTTTTGTTTCAGTATCCATACGTGGTACAAGTCAACAACAATAAGTGACGCAAAAACAATAACAAGCAGATGAACCATCAATTTATTTTCAACATGAAGCAACATTGTTGGGATTTCCCTAGAGATAAATGCATTCCTCGTTCTTGTCTACATTAAAAGAGTGAACTGTAGTGTCATGAACGGATGTTAAACACAAACATTTAAAAGAATGGAGTAAAGTATTAAAAAGACATCATCCTTTAAAAATTAAATACAGTACAGTACCTATGAGACAAAAAACGCAAAATTAAATTTACATTTTTTACAGGGTCTCCCCGGAGGAACGGACAGTATTCAGGCATGTAGCAGGAACGACCATTTGAAGCAAAATGCTTCATGTGAAAGTATGTACTATTCCAATGGTTTCCGTGATATAACACATTTAATGAGCATTTTTATTTATTTTCTGTGTTATTCAATAAATTGCCAGCTTGACACTTGTAAACATGTACGCGTCACATTACAGCTGTCGTACAGTTCACAGTAAGTTTTCAGATATCTCACGCCATCTTGCTCACTAGATGGTAGAGTTTTGTCAGGCCTGGCTCTCCCAGGGCTGCCAGCAGTTCTAATGGAATGTTGTCTACTCCCGGGGCCTTGTTTCGACTTAGGCATGTGGCTTAGTGGCGTAGTGATGGCAGGCCTATTCCAAGGGAACGAAAAGGCCACCCTCCCGCTTACTACGTCACTAGCCGCGCACATCATACACTTCAAATGACTATTGCTAACTTGCGTTTACTTGATATTGCACATCAGGGTACATTGTTAACTATATCGACTTTGATCGATACGATATGACGATAACTCATTAGTTACTGAAGATCAGCGAGATGATGGCTTGAATGGGACAGGTCTCAATGCCTTAGCAGCAACAAGGATCACCTGTGTTTCCATGCTTCGTTCCTGTCATGGGTCCCGAGGTTCCGAATGAGCTGGTTTCGAGACGTACGACAGGATGAATAATAATTGCTTTCCAGCGTCTAGTATCGCTGGAGGAGTACTTTGGGACGACTGCTTCGCGACAAACTAAGCAGCCCTGCTGAAGTACGAGGCGTGTAACGCTCTCCACAGGACTGCATTCTGTAGCACTAGCAGCTTCTGTGTCGTGAGTGAAGCTACGCAGCCCCACTCGGGAGATGCGCACTCCAAAATGGAACGGTATCACTTGCAACACAATCATTCGAAGTTACGACACATCAGAACTGCAGAACGTTATTGTTTCGCGCATTCATTTTCCACTGCAATTAAAATAAGTTTGATAAAATTTACGCAGTTGAATATAATGACTTGTTTGTTTTCCCCCATCTGTTGAAGAATGTGTATGGTTAGTAGCGTGGATATACGCAGATAATACAATATGTTATGGATGCGACTTTAACCTACCGAGTATAGACGGGCACATGTATGGATTAACTGCAGGTGGTACGAACAGACAGTCTTGCGAAGTAGTTTTGAACAGGTTTTCCGAAACCCGTTTTTAGCAATTTGTTCGACTGCCCACACACAACAGAAATATCTTAGACCTTGTAGATACAAATAAGCCCTGTTCTTATCGATGGTGTCAGCAGAGAGACAGGATCATTGATCATCATAGCGACGATAGTTACTAGAGTTAATAAATCAATCAAGAAGGCTGGGAGCGTACTTTTAGTGGAAGAAGCAAATTAGCAATTGTTAGCATCCCACCTGGGCAATGAACTTAAATCAACCATTACGATAAAGGTAGAGGAATTGTGTTCAAAGTGTAAACGGACTGTAAACCGTGCTCTGGAGAAGTAGGTGCCGACTAAGCGGATTGTGGACGGAAAAGAACCATCGTGATTTAACAACATTCGGAAAATGCTGAGGATGCAAAGACTGTTGCACTTCGGTCCAAATGACAACGCGCAAATAACAACAGGCAAAAGTCGGTAGAGATCCGTGCGTCTGTAAAATCATCGATGCGTGAAGCATACAACATCCACCACCATCATACATTAGCAAAAGATATTGCCGAGAACCCGAGAAAATTCTGTTCCTATGTAAAATAGCAAAGCGGGTCGAAGGCTTATATCCAGTCACTCGTTGGCCACTCTGGTGTGGCAGTTGAAGATAGCAAGAGTGGAAAAGCGGAAATTTTAAGTTTCATGTTTAAGACATCGTTCTCGCAGGACAATGGTACAAACATACTGTCGTTGAACCATCCAACAGACTCCCGTGTGCGGGACATAGCAATAGGCATGCCTGGGGTAGAGAAAAAACTGATACAGTTGAAAGCAAATAAGTCACCAGGTTCAGATAGAATTCCAGTTCGGTTTTACAAAGAGTACTCTACAGCATTGGCCCCTTACTCAGCTTGCATTTGTCGTGAATCTCTCACCTAGTGCCAAGTCCCAAGAGACTGGCCGTCCAATCTCTAGCCAAGTTTCGCCGAAATTGCGACCATCGCCCCAATGAAATTTCAAGATATCGACAGAGCACCAGCAAGAGTGAAACTTTTTGTTCACTTCATGGATGAGGAACGGGCAGAAGCTAACCATCTTTCTAGCCACATTCCAGAGCAGCCGATGAGACGCTGTTCTTGCGATTCCCGCGGAAAACTTCCAAACACCGCTTTTTTTTATTTTAAGGTGACATTCCTCCACGTAGAAATCGCGACTTGGCACAAGTGCTTTCTAGCTACCCGGCGCGTTACATCTCGTCGAGTTAACCTGTGCAGCCCCGAGTTGGGGGAAGCGCAAGTAATGGAGACTTCATCGGCCCCGAAGACCATTTAAAGCTACACGTTTATGGCTCTGGTGAAGATCGAATGCTTATGTGCCCCCGCCATATGTCTACGCTAGGCTACTGCGTCAAATAAACGCAAAAATACGGCTTCTCACAGGCCGAAGCGAACAGCCAGTTCACTTCCTAGCTTGACCGTAGGAAACATGTGGAATTACATACGCATTTTTCAGGTAGCAATACGAATTATGAAAAGAACATCTCAGTTACCCATTCTTGTGTTAACAGACCTGAGAAGTACTATTAGAGCATAAAAATATGAACAAAATATGTAGCATGGCCCTACATGAGTAATTATACCGCTTCACATTACGAAATGGAGCGATCACGTAAGGACTGTTGTAGGAAATGCGAATGATCAACTTTGGTTTATTGGGAGAATTCTAGGAGAATGTGATTCATCTGTTAAGGAGAGCGCATATAGCACACTACTGCGACCCATTTTTGAGTGCGGCTCGAGTGTTTTGGGCCGTGACCAGGTCTCACTGAAGGAAGACATGGAAGCGTTCCAGATTCGAGCTGCTAGATTTGTTACCAGTAGGTTCGAAAACACTCAGGTATTACAGAGATGCTTCGGAGATTCAAATGAGAATCCCTGGAAGGAAGACGACGTTCTTTTCGTAGAACGCTATTCAGAAAATTTGGAGTACCGGCATTTGAAGCTAAATGCAGAGCAGTTCCACTGTCACTAGTGCACACTACGCGTAAAGACATGAAGATAAGAGAAATTAGAGCTCATACGCGGGCATATACTCAATCGCTTTTCTCTCACTCTATTTGCGAGTGAAACAGGAAAGGAAATGACAAGTAGTGGTACAAGGTACCCTCGGCTACGTACAATACGGTGACCTGCGGGGTATGTATGTAGATGTACGGGGTGACAATTAGTGAACTATATGAAATAAAATCGTCATAACTTCTGAACGGTTTGCGTTAGGACGTTCAAACTACACGGCTGGCCGCGGGGAATGATGGGAATTAGTATCCGCTGCATGGTATGGCTTAGCGACAAAGCCCATTTTCACTTGTATGGGTTCGTCAGTAAGCAGCGTGCACCAATCTGCAGGTGGTCGTTCATGTCGGCACCAATGATGTGTGTCGCTATGGATCGGAGGAAATCCTCTCTGGCTTCCGGCGGCTATCTGATTTGGTGAAGACTGCCAGTCTCGCTAGCGGGATGAAAGCAGAGCTCACCATCTGCAGCATCGTCGACAGGACTGACTGCGGACCTTTGGTACAGAGCCGAGTGGAGGGCCTGAATCAGAGACTGAGACGGTTCTGCGACCGTGTGGGCTGCAGATTCCTCGACTTGCGCCATAGGGTGGTGGGGTTTCGGGTTCCACTGGATAGGTCAGGAGTCCACTACACCCAACAGGCGGCTACACGGGTAGCAGGGGTTGTGTGGCGTGGACTGGGCGGTTTTTTACGTTAGATGACCTCGGGCAAGTACAGAAAGGGCAACAGCCTCAAAGAGTGTGGGGCAAAGTCAGGACATGCGGGGACAAAGCAGCAGTCGGTATTGTAGTTGTAAAATGTCGAAGCTGCGTTGGTAAAGTACCGGAACTTCAAGCGCTGATAGAAAGCACCGAAGCTGAAATCGTTATAGGTACGGAAAGCTGGCTGAAGCCAGAGATAAATTCTGCCTAAATTTTTACAAAGACACGGACGGTGTTTAGAAAGGATAGATTGCATGCAACCGGTGGTGGCGTGTTTGTCGCTGTTAGTAGTAGTTTATCCTGTAGTGAAATAGAAGTAGGTAGTCACTATGAATTATTATGGGTGGAGGTTATACTCAACAACTGAGCTAGGTTAATAATTGGCTCCTTTTACCGACCTCCCGACTCAGCAGCGTTAGTGGCAGAACAACTGAGAGAAAATCTGGAACACATTTCACATACATTTCCTCAGCATGTTATCGTCTTAGGTGGAGATTTCAATTTACCAGATATAGACTGGGACACTCAGATGTTTAGGACGAGTGGTAGGGACAAAGCATCGAGTGACATTATATTGAGTGCACTCTCCGAAAATTACCTCGAGCAATTAAACAGAGAACCGAGTCGTGGAGATAACATCTTGGACCTGCTGACAACAAACAGACCCGAACTTTTCGACTCTGTAGGCGCAGAAAAGGGAATCAGTGATCATAAGGCCGTTGCAGCATCCCTGAATATGGAAGTAAATAGGATTATAAAAGAAGGGAGGAAGGTTTATCTGTTTAGCAAGAGTAATAGGAGGCAGATTTCAGACTACCTAACAGACCAATACGAAAATTTCTGTTCCGACACTGACAATGTTGAGTATTTATGGAAAAAGTTCAAGGCAATCGTAAAATGCGTTTTAGACAGGTACGTGCCGAGTAAAACTGTGAGGGACGGGAAAAACCCACCGTGATTCAACAAGAAAGTTAGGAAACTACTGCGAAAGCAAAGAGAGCTTCACTGCAAGTTTAAACGCAGCCAAAACCTCTCAGACAAACAGAAGCTAAATGATGTCAAAGTTGGCGTAAGGAGGGCTATGCGTGAAGCGTTCAGTGAATTCGAAAGTAAAATTCTATGTACCGACTTGACAGAAAATCCTAGGAAGTTCTGGTCTTACGTTACATCAGTAAGTGGATCAAAACAGCATATCCAGACACTCTGGGATGATGATGGCATTGAAACAGAGGATGACACGCGTAAAGCTGAAATACTAAATACCTTTTTTCAAAGCTGTTTCACAGAGGAAGACCGCACTGCATTTCCTTCTCTAATCACCGCACGAACGAAAAAATGGCTGACATCGAAATAAGTGTCCAAGGAATCGAAAAGCAACTGAAATCACTCAATAGAGGAAAGTCCACTGGCCCTGATGGGATACCAATTCGATTCCACACAGAGTACGCGAAAGAACTTGCCCCCCTTCTAACAGCCGCGTACCGCAAGTCTCTAGAGGAATGGAAGGTTCCAAATGATTGGAAAAGAGCACAGGTAGTCCTAGTTTTCAAGAAGGGTCGTCGAGCAGATGCACAAAACTATCCCTGACATCGATCTTTTGTAGAATTTTAGAACATGTTTTTTCCTCGCGTATCATGTCATTTCTGGAAACCCAGAATCTACTCTGTAGGACTCAACACGGATTCCAGAAACAGCGAACGTGTGAGACCCAACTCGCTTTATTTGTTCATGAGACCCAGAAAATATTAGATACAGGTGTAAGTAGGCTGTTTAGGTTTCTGTGTTGGTAACGCCTCGTAGCGCTCTGTATGAAAATGATTATATATCATTAACTTAAAAACATTGTTTGTTCTCTACCAAAATCTTTCATTTACTAACTATGCCCATCAGTAGTTAGTGCCTGAAGTAGTTAGAATCTTTTATTTTATTTAGCTGGCAGTATTGGCGCTCCCTGTATTGCAGTAGTTCGAGTAATGAAGATTTTTGTGAGGTAAGTGATTCATGAAAGGTTATTGTTAGTCAGGGCCATTCTTTTGTAGGGATTATTGAAAGTCAAATTGCGTTGCGCTTAAAATACTGTGTGTCAGTTTAGTGTTGATCAGAATAAGTAAATAGAGAAATGTCTGAGTACGTTCAGTGTTGCTCAACTGTTTGAAAATCAAATAACGTAGAGGTTTTCCAGCACTGTCATTTATAAATTTTTCTAAGGGGATGTCTCACAGGCTCCCAGGTAGATGCTATTTTCCTTGACTTCCGGAAGGCGTTCGATTCAGTTACGCACTGTCGCCTGATAAACAAAGTAAGAGCCTATGGAATATCAGACCAGCTGTGTGGCTGGATTGAGGAGTTTTTATCAAACAGAACACAGCAGGTTGTTCTCAATGGAGAGACGTCTACAGATGTTAATGTAACCTCTGGCGTGCCATAGGGGAGTGTTATGGGACCATTAGTTTTCACAATATATATAAATGACCTAGTAGATAATGTCGGAAGTTCCATGCGGCTTTTCGCGGATGGTGCTGTGGTATACAGAGAAGTTGCAGTATTAGAAAATTGCAGCGAAATGCAGGAAGATCTGCAGCGGATAGGCACTTGGTGCAGGGATTGGCAACTGACCCTTAACATAGACAAATGTAATGTATTGCGAATACATAGAAAGAAGGATCCTTTATTGTATGAATATATGATAGCAGAACAAACACTGGTAGCAGTTACTTCTGTAAAATAGTTGGGAGTATGCGTACGGAACGATTTGAAGTGGAATGATATTATAAAATTAATTGTTGGTAAGGCGGGTACCAGGTTGAGATTCATTGGGAGAGTCCTTAGAAAATGTAGTCCATCAACAAACAAGATGGCTTACAAAACACTCGTTCGACCTATACTTGAGTATTGCTCGTCAGTGTGGGATCCGTGCCAGGTCGGGTTGGCGGAGGAGATAGAGTAGATCAGAAGAAGAGCGGCGTGTTTCGTCACAGGGTTGTTTGGTAAGCGTGATAGCGTTACGGAGATGTTTAGCAAACTCAAGTGGCAGACTCTGCAAGAGACGCGCTTTGCATCGCGGCGTAGCTTGCTGTGCAGATTTCGAGAGGGTGCGTTTCTGGATGAGGTATCGAATATATTGCTTCCCCCTACTTACACCTCCCGAGGAGATCACTAATGCAAAATTAGAGAGATTCGAGCGCGCACGGAGGCTTTCCGGCAGTCGTTCTTCCCGCGAACCATACGCTACTGGATAGGAAAGGGAGGTAGTGACAGTGGCACGTAAAGTGCCCTCCGCCACACTCCGTTGGGTGGCTTGCGGAGTATAAATGTAGCTGTAGATGTAGAAGCAAAACTGAGACATATTTGGGGGACTGAGAACCCGCATTTCGATACCGTGAAGTCTCTTCACCTTCAACAGGTGACTGTGGTGTGCAATGTCCAGTCGCTGACTAATTGGTGCGATATTCCTTGATGGCACGGTGACTACCGAACGGTATTATCAAAAGTGATCCATATTTCGACCAGATATGGTTCATACAAGACGGAGCGCAACCCATCGAAGCAGGAGAGTGTTTGATGTCCTGGAGGAGCACTTTGGGGACCGTATTCTGGCTCTGGCGTACCTAGTGACCACTGTCGTGTGGGCCTCGATTGGCCGCCATATTCTCCGGATTTGAACACATGCGACTCCTTTTTGTGGGGCCATATTAGAGGCAAGGTGTACAGAAGTAAGCCCAAAACCATTGCTGAGCTGAAAACAGCCGTTCAGGTTGTCATTGGCAGCATCGATGTTCCGACACTTCAGCGGGTCATGTAGAATTTCGCTATTCATCTGCGCCACATCATAGCCAATGACGGAAGGCATATCGAAAACGTCCGAATATCTGCAGTGACGTATACATATTCAATGAAGTGTGTAAACGCCGCCCGCATCTCGTGGTCGTGCGGTAGCGTTCTCGCTTCCCACGCTCGGGTTCCCGGGTTCGATTCCCGGCGGGGTCAGGGATTTTCTCTGCCTCGTGATGGCTGGGTGTTGTGTGATGTCTTTAGGTTAGTTAGGTTTAAGTAGTTCTAAGTTCTAGGGGACTGATGACCATAGATGTTAAGTCCCATAGTGCTCAGAGCCATCTGTAAACGCCGTAGTTTGTAACTAATTTGCATTTTTTCATATAATTCAATAATTGCCTCCCTGTATACGTAGAATTCAAATTCAACTGCGTTTAATCGACGAGCAGTGAATATTATGCAAAACAAACATTACAATTTGTACATTACGGCAGTCTGTGTCTCCATCCGTGTTTCTTCAGATATGCATGCATGCATGCATGCATGTTCAGAGAAACACTCACTGCTGGCAATTGACAGCCGCATTAAATTATTAAATGCATTTGCAAATTGCGAATACGATTTCACAACGCCTATACGATTTACTAGTAACATATGAAAATTTGTACCGCACCAGGACTCGAAACCAGACCTCCCGCTTTACGCGAGCGGTCGCCTCAACTGCTGCGGCCATCCGAGTACGCATTCTGCAGCGGATCGAAGCAAACTTTTGTATGTCCTAGTCACCACGTCCCATAGTGCTCACATACAAATCGTATGTTTCCTGCACAGGGAGAGACGTTGTTTTGCTCGTCAGATTGCTTGGAGATGTTACACCAGCAGTGTAGTTACTGTGAGAGATGTCGTTTTTCTCACCAAATGTTCAAGGGTCTTTTTTGAAAAGACGCTAAGAAAATCTCACACTACCCCTGGCAACTGTTGTAATCCTGGGACTCTTCTTTTTTTAATGCTGGGTGTTGAAACGTTCCGCTGTTACCTCTACATCTACATCTACATGGATACTCTGCAAATCACATTTAAGTGCCTGGCAGAGGGTTCATCGAACCACCTTCACAATTCTCTATTATTCCAATCTCGTATAGCGCGCGGAAAGAACGAACACCTATATCTTTCCGTACGAGCTCTGATATCCCTTATTTTATCGTGGTGACCGTTTCTCCATATGTAGGTCGGTGTCAACAAAATATTTTCGCATTCGAAGGAGAAAGTTGGTGATTGGAATTTCGTGAGAAGATTACGTCTCAACGAAAAACGCCTTTCTTTTACAGATATCCAGCCCAAATCCCGTATCATTTCTGTGACACTCTCTCCCATAGTTAGCGATAATACAAAACCCGCTGCCCTTCTTTGAACTTTTTCGATGTACTCCGTCAGTCCTGTCTGGTAAGGATCCCACACCGCGCAGCAGTATTCTAAAGAGGACGGACAAGCGTAGTGTAGGCACTCTTCTTAGTAGATCTGTTACATTTTCTAAGCGCCCTGCCAATAAAAGGCAGCCTTTGGTTAGACTTCCCCACGACATTTTCTATGTGTTCCTTCCGATTTAAGTTCAAATGGTTCAAATGGCTCTGAGCACTATGGGACTTAACATCTATGGTCATCAGTCCCCTAGAACTTAGAACTACTTAAACCTAACTAACCTAAGGACAGCACACAACACCCAGCCATCACGAGGCAGAGAAAATCCCTGACCCCGCCGGGAATCGAACCCGGGAACCCGGGCGTGGGAAGCGAGAACGCTACCGCACGACCACGAGATGCGGGCCCGATTTAAGTTGTTCATAATTGTAATACCTAGGTATTTAGTTGAATTTACAGCTTTTAGATTAGACTGATTTATCGTGTAACCAAAGTTTAACGAATTCCTTTTAGCACTCATGTGGATGACCTTACACTTTTCGATATTTATGGTTACAATAGCATACTCAGTAACTTCAATTACCATATGCTTTAGGTTTTCTCTGAACCGTTCTGCCACTACAGCTGCTGGAACAAGAAGACTGCGGAAGTATCGGATTACCATGTTCAATCCTCCTTTGACCTTTACTGTCACCTAGATATTTTCCATTCAAAATCTGTAATAATCTTTCTAGATGTTGCAGATACTTTACGGCAATAAACACGCCTCTCGCGGACTCTAGATGTTCATTGCAATATAAGGGTTTAAAATAATGGGACCGATAAACTTAGAGATCGTGAAGGACCGTATGAAAAGCAAATCAGGTAAGTGATCGATGCCCGGAAACGTTAACCGATGACGCTGCAGAGGAGTAAAGTTACAGGGGCCAGTTCCTACAAGTAGTACACCTATCTCGTATTGACGTGACAGGCGTGGATGTACTCGACGCCATGTAACGTACTGAAAGCTGCCATGTTCATTTTACGTACTACGTTCCGCCAACGCGCAAGAGCACGTTTGCAGATCTAGGAGATGCCTAGTGACAAGCGTTGGCTCTTGTAACTTGGAGGCACTGCTACGTCGTCGGATGACGTTTCCACAGCTTCCTGTCCGCACTTTGTTCATGTCCATGTCACATGTCACATCCAATACAACCCCCCCCCCCCCCCCCCCCCCCCCCGTGAGATTGGCAGTATATTTTTGTTACACCCTGTGTACTCCGACAGAATTTAAAATTTTAGTGCTATTCATGTCTGTTGAAGCGATGGCACTTAAACTCTTAAACTACACTGCCTGTCAAATAAAGTGAAACAACCAAAGGAAATGGTCAAGCGTTAATGTAACTTCGTACACGTGCACACCATCGGCGCATATGTAAGTGACTGGAGTTACAATTCGCTGTGACGGGTGTCATAGCTCCTGAGCGCATTTGTCTTTTTCATGTTTAGCGTTGTTGCCAAGCCTGATTGGGTGTATGAGTGGCGTGAACAGCGTCAGACGTAATCACTCTGAAGGACAAAGACTCATGTGAGAAAGCGTCATCAGTACCTGGCATACTTTCAAAGGAGCTTTATCGGGGTCTCCATTTGGCCGGCTGGTCGACTCGTGCAACAGACAGAATTATGGGGCAACGGATGCCATACTGTCTCTAAGTTGGACTGCATGGGAAAACGAAGAAGACATCCTCGAAATCAAGATCCCGGTCGGCCACATCTAACCACCAAAAGATAGGATCACTATAGAGTGTACTGTAACCCCTTCGCGGTTGCCCCTGCCTCCGAAAGCAGTTACGTTCTCCTTGCAACATTACGTGGTACCCCACACCATTGGTTGAAGACTGGTAGCAGCTAGCTAACATTAGGGAGCTACCGTCCCCTGCCACAACACTGAAAGACGTCGCGAATGCACGCGCCAGTTTGCATATTCTTATTCATTCAAAACTACTTTTCTAGCTGCCTTACATACTATTAAATCGAAAGGTTGTGCAAATTTATTACGTTACTAGTGTGGGTAGTTTAAGAGTGTGCAAACAGTTTTCCTATTTACTCTCTTTATGTCTTAATTCAAAAACCTACTTTTTATGACAACTGTAGTTCAGCTTTCTGTTGCAATAAGTTAGATCGTAGGAGGGCAGAGTTCAGTGGAACAAGCTGATGGAGATTTTGAAGAGGAAAGGAGTCGATTGGAAAGCGAGACGACTGATACAGAATCTATATTTACACCAGAAAGTAAGGATGAGGATTGGAAATGAAATATCAGAAGGAAGCAGCACTGGACGAGGTGTTAGACAAGGTTGTTGGCTTTCCCCACTGTTATTTAACGCATACCTTGGCGAGATTATTGCGAAAGGCTTAGATGGGAATAGAGAAATATGTATTGGTGGAAAGAGAATAGAAAGATTTGCTGATGACATGGTATTAGTGCAGAAAGTGAGCACACAGTGAATAACATACTGAAAGATCTGAATGAAGCTTGTGGGAATATGGGATGCAAATAAACACAGCAAAAACAAAGAGTATGGTCATCAACACAAGAGGCAGAGTGTCCAACATTAAAATAGGACAATCTACCATTAGCCAAGTAAGTGCATTTAAATATCTTGGAAACACAATAACTGAAAACTTGAGATATCACCAGGAGGTGAAAGCTCGAAATGCCATAGCGAAGGAGGCGTTCAACAGAAAGAAGAGACTGTTAAGTGGCTAATTAGATGAAGGTCTAAGGAAAAGGCTTGGCAAATGCTTTGTCTGGAATGTGTGGCACTATGTGGGGCAGAAACATGGACGTTGAGACGAGAGAATGAAAAAAGGTCAGAAGCATCTGAGATGTGGATGTGGAGGAGAATGGAGAGGACAAACTGGATGGAAAGAGTGAGTAATGAAAGAGTATTGGAAAGGGTTGGGGAGAGAAGATGTCTGCTGAAGGTTATAAGAGATAGGAAAAAGAACTGGTTGGGATATTGATTGAGAAGGGAGTGCTCGCTAACAGATGCTTTGGAAGGACTGGTTTGTGGGATAAGACTGAGAGGAAGAAGAAGATACAAGATGATAGACGACATAAAGGGAAGAGGAAATTTGCGGACCTGAAGAGGATGGCAGAAGACCAGACAGCCTGGAGAACTACCATTTGAAAACCTGTCTTTTTGGAGAACACTAATGATCATCATGATGAGAGCAGACTTTGCCAGGGCCGAGAGATGAGGTAGGTTTCACACGAGACAGCCACCAGCGACAAGCCATCGGCTTCCAGATACACTCATGTTCGTAAAAAATGGATCACCTTGAATGACTAGAGATAGGACGTTCATATTCACAGGACATGTACATTAGTATGTTGTGCAGAAATGATTAGCATTTGAACCATCGACACCGCGGTGCAACACCACCAACCGGTAAAATGAGCCTGCTGTTCTCGTTGTCGCTATAAACCGAAGGTAAAGGATCATTGTGACTTGATCAGACGTGCAGGATGCCTCGCAGATGTATAAGCGAACCCTACCGTCAAATCAGTGAGTTTGAAAGAGGGCGCATTAATGGCATGAGAGGAAGTGAGTCACCCATCCTAGAAATTGCTCCTAGTGTGGGACGAAGTGTTTCGGCTGTGCAAAAGGGTGTGCGCAGAATGATTCGCGGAAAGCCGTAGAATATGACGAAAAGGGTCAGGTCGCGCCACCCAGACCACCTCCAGAGAAGGTCGACACTCATCCGCATGGTATCACAGGACAGATCTGCGTCCTCCTCCACTCTGGCGCAACAATGGAACAGTGTAACACATCGTAAACTATCAGGGGTGACAGTCCGTCACCGTTTAGTACGGCAGAGGTTACATGCGCGTCGTCCACTTCTCTGGCTATCTTTCTCAAATGTGCAGAAACATGCTAGTGTATGGAACGACGTCACTGGGCCAGGAATGGCATCAGATAATCTTTTCGGACGAATCCAAGTTCTATATGTTTGAAAACGATGGTCGCGTTTGGATCGCCACAGACAGCGGGAGCGGCATCACAATGACTGCGTTTACACAAGACATACGGCGCAAATTCAAGGCTTTATGGTGTGGGGTGCTATTGGGTACAGCCAAAAATCGCAGCAGGTGCATGTCCAGGGCACTGTGACAAGTGTAACCTATGTGAATGACGTCTTCGGTCACATAGCCATACCTTTTAAGCACCGCACCCCAGACACCATTTTTCAGCAAGCAATGAACGACCACTTCTTACTGCAAGAATACGTCCATTCCTGGTGTCACAGGATGTCAGCCTTTTGCTCTGGTCCGCCAGCTCACCAGGCTTGTTGCCAGTGAAAACTGAGTGGGATATGATGAAAAGACGAGTGCAGTGCTGTGACCCAATGCCAACCACGAGATGAACTTTGGAACCACGTGAATGCAGCATGGTTGGTAATACCACAGGACACCATTCGCACCTTATATGCATCCATGCCGTCATGCGTGGAACAGGTTATAGCCGCCCATGGCAAACCCTGTGGCCACTAGGCAACAGGACGCATCCTGAACCGAGCTAACTGAGATGCTAATCATTTCTGCGAAACATTGTAAGGCACATGTCCTGTGAATATGAACGTCCTATCTCTAGTCGTTCAAGGCGTTCTGTTTTCTGCCTGAACGTGAGCGTGTACACCTTTACCACGCCCGCGAGGCGAGAGCGCCGCTAGGGTCGTACCACCCACTGAGACACACACTACGGCTTCACAAAGGGCCACAAAATGTGGGCGGCCATACATAGAAGGAATTTTTTGCCCCTGAAGTATACAATAGTATTAAAGTTCGGCGAAAACTCGTTACAAGCTTTCTCATCACCTTTTCACTGCCCTGCGGGAGGAAACAGTTCCACACCCGAGCTGGGGAGATGACTCTCTTGGAAATCAAAATCTTAAGAATTTCGGTAGAGGGACAGCAGAATTTCCTCCTACAGTCACTGCTGTGTAATTTTGCTCTTTTTTTTTAGAGAAATTCCAAACCGAGTGTGTGAATTCTGTGGTTTTAGCAACGTGTAGAAAGAGATATGCTTATTGGTTTAAATGCCACGACATCACAGGAGTAATAGGAGTCACTTCCTTGTCACACATAAAATGTAACAAGTTGCGTGATTCTTTTCGTTTTGTAATAGACTCTCTGCACTGTGCTCTGTCCTATAATTGGAAGAGGTATGCAAAAAATAATGTGGGGGAATGTGAAGCTTCATAATTTCAACTTGAAAGTCTGACGCCATTTTTCATTCTTCTTCTATTTTGTGAGGCAGACTAAATTGCGAGGTAAGCAGGCATCTCTATGTCTGGAAGAGGACAGGAGGTACGTCTGCTTAGTAATTATCAAGTGCAGAGCGGCCATCTGCTTCAGCACATAGCCAAGTAGGCAGATTTCTGTTCAGCCTTCAGTTGTGACAGAGTGGGCTCTGTTCACAACTGCAAGAACTGAAAGACTGCCGGTTATGATCACCGAAAATTCAAACGACTTAGAAAAATTATCCTTTCCTGATCCTTGTCAGAGAAGCTTTGGCTCTAAATGCACGTTTATTCAGCAGCTTCATTCAGGATCATATGTTTCATTGCTCTGTTACAAGTTTTTATTCTCTTTGTGTTGAAGTTTGCGCAAGCTTAAAGATTTGTTTTGCTTTTGGTCTGGACACGTACTGTTGTCCTCTTTAGCTAAAATTGAGATAGGATAGTTTCAGAAAATTGTTTCAGCGCATGGTAGGTTTAGTCGTGATTCAACCACCATCAGACGAGTCTGTAAGCATGGACACAAAACAATCAAAAAACGCCGACCAGAACCAGCTGTGGCTACGACGCTTCAGTGCAGTCAGTTACTGTATGGTAAGGTACCACAGTCGCAGGTTCGAATGCTGCCTCGGTCATGGATGTGTGTCTTGTACTTAGGTTAGAAAGGTTTAAGTAGTTCTACACTACTGGCCATTAAAATTGCTACACCAAGAAGAAACACAGATGATAAACGGGTATTCATTGGACAAATATATTATACTAGAACTGACATGTGATTACATTTTCACGCAATTTAGGTGCATAGATCCTGAGAAATCAGTACCCAGAACAACCACCTCTGGCCGTAATAACGGCCTTGATACGCCTGGGCATCGAGTCAAACAGAGCTTGGATGACGTGTACAGGTACAGCTGCCCATGCAGCTTCAACACGATACCACAGTTCATCAAGAGTAGTGACTGGAGTATTGTGAGGAGCCAGTTGCTCGGCCACCATTGACCAGACGTTTTCAATTGGTGAGAGATATGGAGAATGTGCTGGCCAGGGCGGCAGTCGAACATTTTCTGTATTCAGAAAGACCCGTACAGGTCCTGCAACATGCGGTCGTGCATTATCCTGCTGAAATGTAGAGTTTCGCAGGGATCGAATGAAGGGTAGAGCCACGGGTCGTAACACATCTTAAATGTAACGTCCACTGTTCAAAGTGCCGCCAAAGCGAACAGGAGGTGACCGAGACGTGTAACCAATGGTACCCTATACCATCACGCCGGGTGATACGCGAGTATGGCAATGACGAATACACGCTTCCAATGTGCCTTCACCGCGATGTCGCCAAACACGGATGCGACCATCATGATGCTGTAAGCAGAACCTGGATTCATCCGAAAAAATGACGTTTTGCCATTAGTGCACCCAGGTTCGTCATTGAGTACACCATCGCAGGCGCTTCTGTCTGTGATGCAGCGTCAAGGGTAACCGCAGCCATGGTCTCCGAGCTGATAGTCCATGCTGCTGCAAACGTCGTCGGAGTATTCGTGCAGATGGTTGTTGTCTTGAAAACGTCCCCATCTGTTGACTCAGGGATCGAGACGTGGCTGCACGATCCGTTATAGCCATGCGGATAAGATGCCTGTCATCTCGACTGCTAGTGATACGAGGCCGTTGGGATCCAGCACGGCGTTCCGTATTACCCTCCTGAACCCACCGATTCCATATTCTGCCAACAGTCATTGGATCTCGACCAACGCGAGCAGCAATGTCGCGATACGATAAACCGCAATGGCGATAGGCTACAATCTGACCTTTATCAAAGTCGGAAACGTGATGGTACGCATTTCTCCTCCTTACACGAGGCATCACAACAACGTTTCACGAGACAACGCCGGTCAACTGCTGTTTGTGTATGATAAATCTGTTGGAAACTTTCCGCATGTCAGCACGTTGTAGGTGTCGCCACCGGCGCCAGCCTTGTGTGAATGCTCTGAAAAGCTAATCATTTGCATATCACAGCATCTTCTTCCTGTCGGTTAAATTTCGCGTCTGTAGCACGTTATCTTCGTGGTGTAGCAATTTTAATGACCAGTAGTGTAAGTTCTAGGAGACTGATGACCTCAGATGTTAACTCCCATAGTGCTCAGAACCATCTATTTGATACTTGGGGCTTGTAATGTAATCAGAAATCTGGAAATCATTTTCGGGGCCCATTTTCATGTACCAGCAGTAAATGGTATTCATTGAACGTAACAGCTTGTCTCAAGTAGTACCACATTCATCCTTGAAACTAGTAACTTATGAATGCAAATTCAAAGTGGTACCAATTCCAGTTCACGTAAGTCAGATGCCTTATGAAGTAGTTTTACCTTTGAATTCATGCAAGTCAGATGCATTTATTAAGAAGTGCCGAATCAAATTCATGTACGTAATATGCATTATTACAAATACACTGAAGCGCCTATATAAGACAACCGTCTGATGCAGTTGTTAGACCGGGTACTGCTGCTACAATGGAAGGTTATCAAGGTTTAAGTGAGTTTGAAAGTGGTGTTATAGTCGGCGCACGAGCGATGGGACACAGCATCTTCTGGGACCCGATGCAGTGGGGATTTTCCGTAAGACCATTTCATGAGTGTACTGTGAATAACAGGAATCCGGTAAAACAACAAATATCCGACTTCGCTGTGGACGGAAACAGATCTTGCAAAAACGGGACCAGAGACAACAGAAGAGAATAGTTCAACGTGACGGAAGTGCAACCCTTCCGCAGATTGCTGCAGATTTCAATGCTGGGCCATCAACAAGTGTCAGCGTGCGAACGAATCAACGAAACACACACGCACTGGTCTGTGAAAAAGTATTTTTTGAAAGTTGTTTGAAATTTTATGACTGACTTTTATGTACTTTTCAGCGCTGATTTAAAAAATGCAATCCATTTTTTCTATCACGTCAGGTTTTCTCACAAAAAAGGGGGTATTTTTGGGTATAATAACAAAATTTAAGCAATTTATCACATCAGAATGAGATTTTCACTCTGCAGCGGAGTGTGCGCTGATATGAAACTTCCTGGCAGATTAAAACTGGGTGCCCGACCGAGACTCGAACTCGGGACCTTTGGCTTTCGCGAGTAAGTGCTCTACCAACTGAGCTACCAAAGCACGACTCACGCACGCTGCTCACAGCTGTACTTCTGCCAGTATCTCGTCTCCTACCTTCCAAACTTTACAGAAGCTCTCCTGCAAAACTTGCAGAACTACCGGCTGTGAGTACCGGCTGTGAGTACCGGGCATGAGTCGTAATTCGGTAGCTCAGTTGGTAGAGCACTTGCCCGCGAAAGGCAAAGGTCTCGAGTCTCGGTCGGGCACACAGTTTTAATCTGCCAGGAAGTTTCAATTTATCACATTTTTCCAACGTTATAAAATTTTATTTTATTTATAAATCATGTTTTTAACTACATTTCCAGTACACTTCCATTTCTCTTTAAGCTTATAAGTCCTTATAAAACGCTTTCGATTTCTGTCGAAGTTTCTTTTATTGCTTTTCCCGCTGTGGACTCGCTGAGGATCATCTCTTTTTATCATCTAGCAGTAGTCCGCTATCATGTTGACGTTTCATCTTCTTTGATATCTTCTTTCCATTTGTTAGATGTCTTGGAGGAATCTTTCGCTCTGCTCTTCACTTACATCACCAAGGTTTGCAGGGAAGTAGTCAAGATGTGAGTGGAGAAAATGAACTTTAATGCTCATGTTACAGCCCAGGTTCTTCAAGTGATCGAGCGTGTCTGCGACCATTATCTTGTAGTTTGGATCTCTTTTGTTTCCTAAGAAAACGGTAACAACTAATTTGAAAGATGTCCATACTGCCTTTTCTTTTGTTTCCATTTTGTCCACAAAGTTGGGATCTGTCATTACTTTTTTTTTTTTGTCTGGTCCGACAAAGATTCCTTACTTTAGTTTTGCTTCGAATAAATTAGGAAACTGTCCATAAAGATATCTGAAACCCTCCCCTTCTTTTGTCCATGCCTTAACAAATTGTTTCATCAGCCCCAACTTAGTGTGAAGTGGTGGAAGTAACACCTTTTTGGGATCCACAAGGCTTTTCTTCTCAATATTTTTAACCCCTACCTCTACGGTTTTTCTCAAGGGCCAAGCTTTTTTTATGTAGTGTTGTTTTCTGTCTCTACTGCCCTATTCACAGAGAAAGCAAGGGAACTTTGTATAGCCACTTTGTTGACCAAGCAGCATTGAAATCACTTTTAAATCACCACATAGTGTCCATTTGTGGTCTGAATAACAGAGTTTGCTTAAAACTAGTTCAAAGTTGTCGTAACAATCTTTTAAGTGAACCGAGTGTCCGACTGGTATAGAAGCATACTTATTGCCATTGTGTAGAAGTACTTCTTTAAGGCTTCTTTTTGAAGAATCAATAAAAAGTCTCCACTCATCAATAGCACATTCGGTTTTGAAACATGCCATAAGTCCAGAAACATCACTGCAAAACACCAGGTCACCTTCTTGAGAGAAGAAAGATACAAACTCCTTTTCCCTCGATCGATACCAAGAAAAGGATGTACCCGGGGGCAACATATGTTTATCTTTCAATCTAGATCCTAAAACCTCTGCCGACTCTTAGAAAGGCCTAGGTCTCTAACTAAATCGTTCAGTTCACATTGTGAGAATGCAATGGGATCGGTTGTGCCAGGATAGTAGCAATCTCTGTCTCCTTCACTATCGCCTTGCTGAGCCAATGACGCGTGATCATCTATATCATCCAAAGAATCTGGAGGAGAGAGTATTGGTACTTCAGGTCCATGAGGAACAGGGTGAATGACTGATTGAATGTTAGGGTAAGAAATATCCTTTTTGTTTTTCAAATTGAAACCTCGTACGTTGAAAGAACAAAACTAGCAGTCATCACTATGATTTTTGGGCTCCCTCCAAACCATTGGTATTCAAAAACGTAAGGACTGCTTTTTACGTTGAAACCATTACCCCAGTTCTTCAACGCACACTTAACAAATTTTGTGTGGGACCCAAAGCTTATCTTGATCGCCTAACTTTATACCAAAATAGGCGAAATATACTTTTTCAATAAAATCGGAAATGTTTCTTTGTTGCCTTTTAACGAAATAGTTACCACAAATGTAGCAGAAGCAATCTGGCGAGTTTATACAGCCGGCCGGTGTGGCCGAGCGGTTCTAGGCGCTACAGTCTGGAACCGCGAGACCGCTACGGTTGCAGGTTCGAAAACTGCCTCGGGCATGGATGTGTGTGATGTCCTTAGGTTAGTTAGGTTTAAGTAGTTCTAAGTTCTAGGGGACTGATGACCTCAGATGTTCAGTCTCATAGTGCTCAGAGCCATTTGAACCATTTTTGAGTTTATACATCCTCTGGTAGCCATTGTCCATAAAACAACTTCACAACACAAGAAAACAGTGACTACTTTAAAGCACTAGTAACAACAACACATGAACAGCACAGAGTGAAGAGCTACTGTGAACTTACGGACAATACCAGAAGCCCACTGCTTATTGATGGCGGGGGAAGGGGCAGCGCGAGTGACAGGCATTGACATGAAAATACTCCTGGTTTCTCCTAATTACTTTTTATTTTACGCATATCTAGTATAAAAACGGCTAAATAACAGTTTATGGAGATCCTAAAAACCAAAATTCAAACTCACTAGAGTGCTGAAATATCGAAAAAAGCTAAAACTAGACAAGCAGTTCGTGAAATTACGTGATGGAATTATTTCACTATTTTTTCCGAAATCAGCGTTGAAAACACTATAAAAACTACTTAATAAATATGAAACAATTTTTATATCGCAGACCTGTGTTATCGATATGGGCTTTCAGAGCCAAAGGCCCACTCGTGTACCCTTAATGCCTGCACGACATAAGGCTGTACGCCTCGCCAGGGCCTGTCAGCGCCGACGTTGGACTGTTCATGACTAGAAACATATTTCCTGGTCACATATTGCCTGGTCAGACGAGTTTCGCTTCAAATTGTATCGAGTGGATGGACTGTGCGGGTAAGGAGACAACCTCATGAATCCATGAACCCTGAATGTCAGCAGCGGACTGTTCAAGCTGGTGAAAGCTCTGTAATGGCGTGGGGCGTACGCAGTTGGAGTGATATGGGACTCCTGACACGTCTAGATACGACTCTGACAAGTGACACGTACGTAGGCATCCTGTCTGATCACCTGCATCCATTCATGTCCACTGTGCATTCCGACGGACCTGGGCTGTTCCAGTAGGACAATGCGACACCCCACACGACCACAGTTGCTGCAGAGTGGCTCCAGGAACACTCTTCTCAGTTTAAACACTTCCTCTGATCACCAAACCCCCCAGACATAAACCTTATTGAGCATATCTGTGATGCCTTGCAACGTGCTGTTCAGAACAGATGTCCACACCTTCTTACGGATTTATAGACAGCTCTGCAGGATTCATGTTGCCACTTCCTTCCTACACTACTTCAGACATTAGTCGAAGCCTTGACACGTGGTGTTGCGACACTTCTGCGTGCTCGCGAGGGCCCTGCATGATATTAGGTAGGTGTACCAGTTTCTTTGGCTCTTCAGTGTAGTTAGGAGCAGGGGTAATGGAAATGAGCGTTTGGCGTCATTGGCCGGGAGGTCCGGCCGCCTTGGTACAGGTCTTATTACATTCGACGCCACATTGGGCGACCTGCGCGCCGGATGGGGATGAAATGATGATGAAGGCAACACAACACCCAGTCCCTGAGCAGAGAAAATCCACGACCCAGCCGGGGATCGAACCCGGGCCTGTAGGACGGCAATCCGTCACGCTGACCAATCAGCTGTCGGGGCGGACAGGAGCAGGAGTAATTCGTACTAAATGCCAGACTTTAAACTGAATGTCACCGGGTCAAAGTCGTTACTTTAGACGCGGTTTTTAGACCTTCGCGCGGGTTTATCAGACATTCAACTTGACAAGAGTAGTGTATCATTTCACATTCGTACTCACGAGTCAGACGACAGCAGCTGCGACTGCAATGATGCCATGACTGGGAAGCATGGACTGCTGTTCAGTGAAGTCACAATGTGTTCAGCTATGAATCGCTATTCTGTACTACCCCAGATGACCTCTGTCGTCAAATTTGATGGCGACATGTGCAGAGGTCCCATTCTCCCATTGTTTGGGGAAGCACAGTGACGTGGAGTAGGACTTCAAGTTATGGCTGGCCGTGACTGAGGAATCTGATCGCATAACGGTACGTCATTGCGTACACATGTGTTACCTCTCATGTGACAGTATCCTAGTGCCGTATTTCAACAGAACAATGCTCATCCACACACCGGCGCATGTCCCTATGAAATGTCTGCGTGATGTTGACGTACTACTGCGGCCAGCAAGACTCACAAACCTCTCCCCGACAGAGCTTGTGTGGAACCATCTCGAACGTCGAACTGTGCCAGTAGCCGGGGTATCAAGTAACTGTTACAAAAGTATTGTGGACTAGCTTGCCTAGGGAGATGATACAACGTCTTTATGACACCCTTCCCAACCGAATCAGTGCATACATCCACCCCAGAAAGGCTGCATCGTCATACTGGTAACTGGACTCATTCTGTCAAATTCTTTGTAAGTTTGACTCGACATAGTAGCCGCTGAAATAACATCACTTGCCCTCTCAACCCGTGAAGTTCCATTTAGTTACCTCGTCCGCTTCCGGGCGCTTCTCTTTTTTTGTCAGACAGTGTAAATGCATGTTATAAAAACTTTCTCTCAAAAGCTCTCCAGTTTTTCGAATGAAACTACAAGTCTCATCATCAGGTGGATTCACATTTGTTAGTATGACATATGTGTTTGTTGTGTTACGATTTTTGGGGGGAACTTGTAGCACTGTCTCCAGTTATCACAGGTTCCTTTCACTGGCGTAACACATGTGAACCGCCACATTTTGTAAACAAGGATTTACACGGTTGTAAAGATTTACAAAATATGACAGTTTACCTGTGATGTGTGACGACGGTGAAAGGAACCTGTGACCGCTGGAGACAGCGTCACAAGTTCCCGCCAAAAAGTCGTAACACAACACACACACATGTGATATTAACAAATGTAAATCGACGTGAGGATGGAGGTTTAAACCTTCGAAACGCATCGTGGCGATAAATAAATGCTGACTGGTAACAGTAAACTTGTTGTTTCATTCGATATCAATAACAGTCACGGTAAAGCCTAACCTAAAACCTCCAGTTTTTAATGACACAAACAGAAATACAGACCTATTGCTACCTGGAGCTCCAAAAGAGTTGTATCACATTGAGCTGCTGAGTAACAAGCCATCACTAAATCATAAAAGAGGAAAGATTAATATGGGTATGATGAATTGTTAAGTAGGCTTGTGAAGATGTGAGCACATTATATAACGATGTACTCACTCATGCGTGCGACATGCTTCTCAAGTGTCATCGATTTCTGGAGAGGTTAAATCATTCGTTTTTAAAATCTTTTATAAGGAGAAACAGAAGATAGTGTAGGCAGTTACTGGCCAGTTTACTTATGCCTAGTTTTCCTAAGGTTTCTGATGGGGCCATGTGTAAAATATAACACATCTTACATAATTTGTTGCCAGATTCACAATGTGACTTGTGGAAGTGAGCACAATCAGAAAACGCATATAAATTTGTCGACGAGATGTTTGCAGACCTCAATGATTTGGTGAGCAGTAGATATATTCCTTGGTTTAACAATAGTATTTGGAAGTGTTTACCGTACAACAGTTTTTATTAAGTTTGAGTTTTATAGATTTAAAAATAGCGTCACCGATGGGTCTTTCCGTATCTACGAAACAGGAAGCTTAAGGTTATTCTCCAGTGCACAGATACAGTGGACGAATGTGAATACGACAACGTTGCTTATCGTGCTGCAGGGTTACATTCTAGGTCTGCTGCTTTTCTTGACGTGCTTAAGATACTAGCTTAGCACCCACTGCTTCGCTCACGTACACCGTATGGTCTGCCCGTTTTTTTTTTTTTTTTGTGTTTTTTTTTTTGTTTTTAATCGAATTTTTATGTTGCTCACAAATTGTCACAATTTCTAAATTTCTCACGCTAATTAAATCCATAGAAGTAAGTCTTTTCCAAATGTGCATCTGACCAAAAAGTCATTCTGGAATCGGAGGTTTTTGTTAATCCTATCTTTTGAGTTCATTTGGTGATATTTCCATAGAAATTTGCATTTCCTAAGATACATTTCTTCATTTCTAACTAAAGTGAAATACCAATTTTTATAGATTTAGCTTTATAAATGTTTTAGAAATATTTTCTTAAAAATTATCATCCATTTCACCCCAATAAGATATGAATTTCCAAAAAAAGAAAAAAAACACGTCTTTTTTACTTCTAAGGAAGAAACTAAATACCAATTTTCGTAGATTTAGCTTCAAAAACTGCTTACATAATGAAAGATAACCAAAAACACATTCATCCCTATTTCAGCCCCTTAGAGGTTGAATTTCCAAAAACGGTGGAACGAGTATTTTTTTCTGAGTGACTGAGAAACCAGGTACCAATTTTCGTAGTTCTGGCTTCAAAGTTGCCTTAAATGCAACGTATTTTCAGAAAGCTTTTCATCCCCCTCTTTCACCCCCTTAGGAATATAATTTCGAACAATCCTTTCTAAAACGATGTCTACAATATAAGATCAACAGGATTCCCAAATTTCAAGTTTCTATCCTTAGCGGTTTGAGCTGGGCAATGATGAGCCAGAGAATCAATCAGGCGCCATTTCTCCCTGTGGGGGTTGAATTTCGAAAAAGAGTGAAAGACGTACTTTTTTAACTTCCAACAGCGAAGCCAAAAACCAATGTTCATAGATTTAAATTTAAAAATGCTTTCACAATGAAATACTTTCGTAAAGCTTTTCAACGCCTGTTTCATCCCGTTAGGAGTTGAATTTCCTAAAACAATGAACTACGTAACTTTTTTTTAATTTCTAATCAAGGAATCAAACACCAACTTTCATAAGTATAGCTTTAAAATGCTTTAGTAGTTCTTCAATAATTATTTATTCTCAAACATATTTCACCCACTATTTCATCCCCATAGGAGTTAAATTTCCAAGAACGCTGAAACACGTATTTCTTTACGTCTGATCGAGAAACAAAACAGCAATTTTCGTAGTTCTAGCTTCAAAATTGCATTAATAGCGACATATTTTCAAAAAGCCTATGATCCCCCATTTCACCCCCTTAGGAGTTGAATTTCTAAAAATCTCTTCTTAAACGATGCCCATATTATACGATCAACAACATTCCTCAAATTCGAATTTCTGTTCTTAGCAGTTTGGGCTTAGAGATGATGCATCATTCAGTCAGGACATTTCCTTTAATATATTGTAGAGGAATATTTGGAAATTTGTTGTAAGGTCTTAGGGGACCAAGCTGCTGAGGTTATCGGTCCCTAACCTTACACACTACTTAATCTAATTTAAACTAACTTACGCTAAGGACAACACATACACCCATGCCCAAGGGAGGACTCGAACCTCCGACGGGGGCAGCCACGCGGACCGTGTCAAGGTGCCGTAGACCGCTCGGCTACTCCGCGCGGCCTATTATAGAGGTATACCGCTAATATTTACAGATGATTCAAACATTTTATTTACAGTTTACACAATTGTGATTCTGTTATATGAGGAATCTCACTCAAATGGTCTATGAAATATGGTAATCGTTAGCTCACGAAAACAGATTGTCGCTTAACTGCAATAAAACAGCACATGGCCGTTAATTTGAATGCTGCCTCGCCATCATTTGTGTTAGTGTTTGAATGTGGAAATTTACTATCCGCTGCGAAATCTAATTCAGAATGTGTGCTGGCAGTTCATTCGTTTGTGTGCAGATGCAGATGTAATTTCTGCATTAAGCACACATTTCTGGGTTATACGTTCGTACTGATAACTCGAAAAGGGCCATAGCGGATGGCACCAACTGACAGAGCAAAAGTTTGGACTTTTGTCTAAGCAAGTAAGGGAAAATAACTACACATAATAACAGTGTACATACTGGGGACACGAGTTTGAAGGTATTATTTTTAAAAAAATATTCGTACAGCTTCTGACACACTACACTTGTACAATCGATGTCTCGCTGTCACAAGATCGAATAATCAGCGAAACCGAGCAGCTTGACTTAAGACTGAAGGTAGGTGATAGTCACATTCTGGATCTTCAGCAGTAAACGAGTACCACCATCTTCATAATACTCCTAATATCCACACTGAAACTAGAATATTTGGTTACTTTCTCACATCATACTCTTACATCCTAAGACACATTTTTCAATTGATTAACTATTGTTTCTGAATAGCATACTGAGGGAATTTCCAGGCAGAGTATCGCTTGCAGCAAGACCTGGTTAGTACCTCAATACGTTTCAGTATCGGTACTTATTAACATATATCGACTTCAGGGGACACCGCAAAGGTCCTAGCATGACTTCTAGCACATCCAGTACGGTCGCGTCGATTAACGTCCTTGAAGTTTTTCCTTACAGCGTGTCAGGAGCGTGGAGTTCGTTATCCTAATTGCCACCAGAGCTGAACTGATGCTCTCAATTAATTACGCATTTCACGACGTGAAGCAGAAAACCATCGCCCTCGACAAGGTTGCACGGTCATCGCTGCGATGATGTCGAGCATATAACGAGGCTGTCAGCATGTTGTTAGTACCTCTGTGGAAAATTTATTCCAACTCCCGTTAAGTAAATTTAATTTCAGTAGAGTCATTACTATTCATCATCAGAAAATTGTTGACAATGAAAGAGGAAGCAGCCTATTAGAATTTTGCGCCGGGGACAATTCAATCATTGCTAGTACTTGGTTTAAAAATCCTGAAGGCAGAATGTATGCGAGGAGGAGACCTGAAGGTTTCAAATAGATTCCGCAACGATGAGACCAAGGTTTCGAAGCCAGATTTTGAAATGCAATTTTTTCCACGAGCAGATTAATAATGAATATATTGCAGGGTGGTTGGGCATTAGTGAGATGGAACGTGGATAAGTTGAAAGAGCCAGAGATTGAGAGTTTCAAAGGGAGCATTTGGCTACGTTTGACTGAAAGAGGGGTAAGGAACGCAATAGAAGAACCAATAGCCTTGAGAGATGGACTAGTAAAGACAGCAGAGGATTAAACAGGCAAAAAGACAAGACCTATTAGAGATACTTGGATAACACACGAGCTATTAAAGTAATTGACGAGAAGAGAAAATATAAAAATGCATCAAATTAAGCAGGCAATATGGAATATAAACGACTGAAAAGTGAAACTGACAGGAAGTGTATATCAGCAAAGTAGGAACAGCTAGACGAGCAGTGCAAGCATCTATGAGTGTGCACAAGATAAATACAGCGTATTAGAAAATTAAAGAAACCTTTGAAGAAAAAGAGTAGCTGCTGTTAAGCTCATGCTAAGCAAAGCAGGGAAGGCTGAAAGTTAAAAGGAGTTTGTAGAGGACGTATAAAAGGGAAATAAATTTGAAAATGTGATTGAAGGAAAAGAAGATGCAGATGAAGATGAGATAATCTCTGAAAGACCTAAGCCGAAGTAAAATCCACCATCTCTGTTTAGAAGGTTGCTTGATAGTTTGATTTCAACAGCTTTCTTAATAACACTATCCCAATAGCTGGACGTGCAAGCCAGAATCTCCGTGTTGTATTCCATAGGATGACCGGTGCCGCCAATAGCATCAAGCAACGTGCTGGTTTAGCTCTTGTTCGTGAAAGGATCCACTATACTCGCCGCCAATTAGATTTTGTTTCTAAGGAATTATTTCAGCTTCATTTAATCATGGCGTCTAATGTTTCTGAATTTTCTTGGGATTGGGTGGACGGTGCCTCTGACTGGGAATTTCAATCTGTAACTGCCCGTCATTCGACAAAGTTTGACCGTTTCCTTGGCTCAGTGTCTAATTCTAATTCTAATTCTCGACGTTCTGTGATCAATCTCACGGAGAAAACGTTTGACGACGCAGCTTTGTCTGTGTTGGGGAAAGGTTTGAATTTCGCACCGACTCCTAAGAGTTTTCCAGTCGTTGATTTTATTAGTTCTATTGAGCAGGCTGTTTACAAACTACCTTCCGAGGCTGCGGAAGAGGTTAGGAGGGAAGCTTGTGTGTCCACCCAAGTATAATATAATATTACAGCAGCTGAGGCGGCTGCTTTACGTTCACTCAGAATGGATCCTGATATTGTTATTTTACCTGTGAACAAGGAAAATGCCGCGGTTTTGTTGAACAAGCACGATTACATTCAAAAGATGGAGTGTCTACTTTCTGATTCGGCGTATCGCAAAATCGGTGCTGACCCTACTAAGAGAATTGAGAGAAAGACTAATAACCTCCTGAAGAAAAGTTCTTTGTCGCAGGAGACAATCAAGAGTCCTAATTCTTATTGTGCTGTACCACCTAGATTATATGGCCTCCCTAAGGTTCATAAGAGGCTGTCCCGTTGAGGCACATTGTTTCTAATATTGGTGCTCCGACGTATCGTGTAGCTAAACACCTTGCTAGTTTCTTGAGCCCACATTAAGAACTCTGCAGACTTCTTACGTCGATTGCAGGGATTGCGTTTGAATGACTCTGATATTTTAGCCAGTTTTATGTGGTTTCTCTTTTCACTCGCCTTCCTCTCTGATTCGTTGCAGCTAATTGAGGTTAAGTTTGGTGTTGAGTTAACAAATTTGTTTCGACATGTGCTGACTTCCACTTACTTTTTATTCAATGGTCAGTACTACGAAGAGATTGATGGAGTTGCAATGGGAAGCCCGTCGTCACCTATTGTGGCCAATTTGTTTACGGAGGACTTTGAGGAACGTGAATTGGAGTTAGCGACCTTGAACCCTGCGTGCATTTTTCAAATATGTAGACGATATTTTTGTTGTTTGGCCTCATGGTAGTGAGAATTTAAACCGGTTTTTGGAACACCTGAATTCAATCCACCCGAATATTCAGTTCACTATGGAGGTGGAAAAGAATGGATGCCTTCCCTTCCTTGATGTGTTGGTCAGAAGAAAGACTGATGGTACGTTGGGACATTCTGTTTATAGGAAGCCTACTCACACTGACTTGTATCTGCGAGCTGATAGTTGTCACCATCCAGCTCAGCGCAAAGGAATACTTCGTACCTTGGTTCACAGTCCCCACGTTATCTCAGACCCTGAAAGTTTGGCGGCTGAGCTATCACATCTCGAAGTCACCTTTCGTCAGAATGGTTATAGTGAGAGGCAGATCAAACGTGCGTTGCGCTATCAGCCTTCTGTGCAACGGGTGAGTGACGATAACAACGAAGTGGCACCTAAGTCTACGGCCTTTTTGCCTTCCCAGGAAGCATTTCCAACAGGATTGGCCTTATTTTGCGGAAATATGATGTGAAATGTGTTTTTCGACCACCTTCTAAGATTAAGGCCCTGTTGGCGTCCGTAAAAGATGATCTTGGTTTACGTAAGGCTGACGTCTATCGTATTCCTTGCAGTTGTGGCATGTCATATATTGGTCAGATAATCAGGACTGTGGAAGACAATTATATTGAACATAAGCGTCACACACGCTTACAACAGACGAGCATATCCGCTATTGCAGAACATTGCCTTGACACCGGTCATCCTATGGAATACAACACGGAGATTCTGGCTTGCACGTCCAGCTATTGGGATAGTGTTGTTAAGGAAGCTGTTGAAATCAAACTATCAAGCAACCTTATAAACAGAGATGGTGGGTTTTGTTTAAATGCTGCTTGGAATCCGGCTCTGTCTCTCATTAAAAAACAGAGGGACAGAATTAGTGCTACTTCACCTGTTGATTAATAGTCATTATCGATAATTCTGATGTTGGTTATCTTTGTGTTGACACTTGTTCTGTATGTGGTATCTTCCTTGTTTCTCCTCTGTGAACCGAGGTATTAAATTTCCTTGCACATTGCTTCCTGCTTGCATTTGTGCCTTGAGAATGGCAGACTGTGCTCCTGTCGAAATATCGGCGGTGGTCGACAACGTCACCCGGCAACAAACCCGTAAGTTATTTGAACGTTCCATACGCCGGGAAAAGTTAAGGTCTCAAACTCAATCTTCCTTCCTTCATTTCCGTTTATCACCAAGAGACATCAGAAATGATTTACTTACGGAATCACTAAGACAAACATTTAACAAGTGGACAAGGGATTGCGAATGTTAACTATAAAGCCTTGGCACAGATGGCTGGGTACATAACAAAACGATATAAAACCATGCTACAAATACTGCCAGGTTAATGAATTTAAAAACTGTTCTTGAAATTCATGAATGAACACCAATACTCTCGCCTAAGTGCATCTACACCTAATCTACATGGATATTCTGCAAATCACATTTAAGTGCCTGGCAGAGGGTTCATCGGAACCACCTTCACAATTCTCTATTATTCCAATCTCGTAAGCGCGCAGAAAGAATGGACATCTATATCTTTCCGTACGAGCTCTGATTTCCCTTATTGTATCGTGGTGATAGTTCCTCCCTGTGTAGGACGGTGTCAACAAAATATTTTCGCATTCGGAGGAGAAAGCTGGTGATTGGAATTTCGTGAAAAAATTCCGTCGCAAAGAAAAACGCCTTTCTTTTAATGATTTCCAGCCCAAATCCTGTATCATTTCTGTGACACTCTCTCCCATATTTAGAAAACGTGCTTCCTCTCTATGAACTTTTTCGATGTACTCCGTTAGTCCTATCCGGTAAGGATCCCACACCGCGCAGCAGGATTCTAAAAGATGACGGACGAGCGTACTGTAGGCAGTCTTCGTAGTAGGTCTGTTACAAATTTCTAAGTCTCCTGCAGTCTTTGGTTAGCCTTCCCGACAATATTTTCTGCGTGTTTCTTCCAATTTAAGTTGTTCGTTATTGTAATACCTAGGTATTTAGCTGAATTTACGGCTTTTAGATTAGACTGATTTATCGTGAAACCGAAGTTTGAGTTCCTTTTAGCACCCATGTGGATGACCTCACACTTTTAGTTATTTAGGGTCAACTGCCACTTTTCGCGCCATTCACATATCTTTTCTAAATCGTTTTGCAGTTTGTTTTGGTCTTCTGATGACTTTATTAGTTGATAAACGACAGCGTCATCTGCAAACAACCGAAGACGGCTGCTCAGATTGTCTCCAAAATCGTTTATATAGACAATGAACAGCAAAGGGCCTATAACACTACCTTGGGGAACGCCATAAATCACTTCTGTTTTACTCGACGATTTTCCGTCAATTACTACGAACTGTGACCTCTCTGACAGGAAATCACAAATCCAGTCACATAACTGAGACGATATTCCATAAGCACGCAATTTCACTACGAGCCGCTTGTGTGGTACAGTGTCAATGTTGCATGATGGATGCAACTAGCTGACTGTGAAAATTAGATCTGCAAAATGAAATCCTTATGCATATTAACTGACTCCACCCTCGTCTCATCTCGATGGCTGCAACGACGGCACATGCTTATCACTCTTAAGATATGCTAGGGCAGATGGCGGCTGCACCGGTATATGATAATTCCATATCAGCCTTGGCATTCTGCTCTAAATCGGAAAACATATCGCTCTGTAGCCCAAAGACGCAGCGTACTGCCTCAAGCTCTGGAACATGTCTCGTCTGGGATGGCCTCGGGAAAAGTGTCTTCTTTGATTCCCCTGAATCAAGTGTCGTCTAACTTAGCTGGTTTTGTCACTGTTAGAATCTCGCCGGCCAACTGCAACAGACTTTGCAAGTTCCGACCAACGACAATTTAATAAACAAGCCTAACAATTTCCTACTCTTGCACATTTTGTCGTGGTTAACCAATCTATATAAATAAAAACAACTGCCGCATGTACGAAATATCATCAGTTAAGGACGGCTCGACAGGTCTGGTTGATGACACCCTGGCCAAGTTGACATCGGTCTTTATCTTCAACATTCGTTCTGCCTTCACTAAACATTTTTTGCCAACGAAAAACTTGAGCTCTTGACATAACCTCCTCTCCAAAAGCCTTTTGAAGCTTACCATAAGCTGTCGTCGCGTTTTCACCCAATTTAACGCTAAAAGAAACGGCATACCGTTGCGCAATATTATGTGGTTCCATTTCCACGACGAGAGACACAAACACATGTTTACTTATTATAGCACAAATCACGGCTGAGCAGTTGCATCGATGTGCTGCTTGGACTAGAAGCAGCTTATAGACCAAGGTCAAAGATATTGTGCCTATGCAAGCCTGCAGGGTTGCCACATCTCGCAAAGAAAATCAGTCTCATTACTTTATTGTCACACCTCGTATGTTAGTGTTTCCCAATAATTCAATAATAGAATCCTCCTTCAGTTTCGCAGATAGATTTATTGATATCAGAGTAATCATTTGTGACATAGAGCCTGATCTTTAACAATCACAGATCTGTTGGGCAACACTTCAAGAACGCTCCTTGACCTTTGGTGTCTAACATTGTTCTCAAAATGCTAACCTGCACCATCATTTTATCCAGCCAAACATAAGTCATCATTATGCACGAGCCCATCTTTGTTTCCAAAGTGGCACATAACAATTCACTTTACATAGCCAGGTGGTGTCTGAATTCCACTTTTCTTTTCCAGCCATTCTACTTTTGAATACTCTCTCTGTGATAATCATATCCATTTTTATACATGAGATAATTTTTTGCTTCCGCCGTCCAAACCTCCTGCCATGATTTACATCACACCAAGCCCAGTGTAATAAATAGTCTCTCCAATATTTCATCACTGTTTTTAATTTCCCGTAGATGCTTGTATGCTGTTCCTGCCATTGGTTAATTTTCCTTCAGCACAAACTTTTAGTAGAATTTGTTTATATGTGAAGATCAGTTACCGTACAACATGGCAAACGGTTGTTTCGTTCTTCTCAGGATAGCCTCCCATTTCATTTCTCAGCCTTCGCGACCACTACTATTGAAAACTGCTTTTCCAGATAGAAGCATGGATTTTACTCCTAATGACACCAGTGAAAACTCGTCCAATAGAAAAGTTTATTGTCTGCCAGAACTTATTGCGTGTTACAGAATTTGAATATCTTGATATTCTCTTGAATTAACTTACTGTCACGAATACGGCGATATTATGAAGCCTTTTAATCTGGCATCCTGCTCTTTTTTTGCCTCATAATTAAGGACACATAATCTATTAAAATCCTAGTTATTATAAACGTTAAAATCCATTGTTAGCTTGATGTAAAAAGGATAATGTATTATTGGTGTTTGTGGATTTTACCATGTGCATTCTTTTGTGAAGAGTTCTTGTGAGTTTATCAATATCTGTATGCCATGGGTAGAGTTTACCAAAGCAGAAGACACGATCAAGTGTCATAACTGTAAATAGGAGTGTAAGAGAACGTAAACAGTACTACACTTTTCAGTCACATTGACGACACCACCTGTTAAAAGCTTGAATAATCGTCTCTTGCAGTGCGTACCACGGCGAGACGTGCAGAAAGAGTGTCAATGAGGTTCTAAAAGGTACCGACAGGGATGTAGAGACATGCCGACTCTTGTTCCATGGCCAGCTGCCCGAGGTTTCTTGGTTGAGGAGCTATGTTGCAAAGAGACTGATCGAGGTGAGCCCACAGAATCTTGACTTGGTTTAAATCCAAGGAGCTCAGTGGCTAGGTGAATATAGTAAACTCGTCCCGGTGCTCTTAGAACTACGCATGTATATGGTGGGCTGCATGCCACGTTGCATAGTCCTAATGGTAGATATCATTGTGCTCAAGAAAAACAAACTGCTTGTAGGAGTGAACATGGTCCCCACGGACAGATGCTTACCCTTGTTGATCCACTGTGCCTTTTAGAATGACGAGATCACTCAGGGAATGCCATGAAAACATTCCCCAGACTATAAAGCACGCTCCTCCGTCCTGGACACGTCTGACGATTGACGCTGGTTGTTTGCTTTCAGATATTTCACACCGTAAATGCCAATGGTCATCTGTCATCTGAAGAGACCACCTGTCACCGCTCTGTGGACGTCCAGTTGCGGTATTGGAGTTCAAATTCCAGCCTTCGTCGCCAATCAACAGCCGTCAGTATGGGTGCACCAGGCACCTGCTGTAGAGGCCCATACACAGCAAAGTTCACTGAACGGTCGTTGAGAAGACACTGTTGGTACCCTCTTGGTACACAGATGGGCACCTAAAGTTAATACATAGGATTAGTAATAAATAGGGTAAGCAATATTATTTCTCTACTAATAACTGTGTGTGTGTGTGTGTGTGTGTGTGTGTGTGTGTGTGTGTGTGTGTGTGTTTCTGTGTGTGTGACTGGTGGTCAACAGCTCGAAGAAACCATTCTGAAGTATTCACCGTCAGTCACATTCGGTGATAGTGCTAACAAATCTCTCCTCTAGAATGAGATTTTCACTCTGCAGTGGAGTGTGCGCTGATATGAATCTTCCTGGCAGATTAAAACTGTGTACCGGACCGAGACTCGAACTCGCGACCTTTGCCTTTCGCAGGCAAGTGCTCTACCAACTTTCTTTCAGGAGTGCTAGTTCTGCAAGGTTCGCAGGAGACTTTCTGTAAAGTTTGGAAGGTAGGAGACGAGATACTGGCAGAAGTAAAGCTGTGAGGACTGGGCCTGAGTCGTGCTTGGGTAGCTCAGTTGGCAGAGCACTTGCCCGCAAAAGGCAAAGGTCCCGAGTTCGAGCCTCGGTCCGGCACACAGTTTTAATCTCCCAGGAAGTTTCAATCTCTCCTCTATCCTACCATCTTTTTATATTCTTCTTAAAAAACAACAGAATTTATTTATATTGCAATTATTACAATTACTGTTATATTGAAAAGTATTATTCTTTATAAATGTTATACATAAAACTAAAGAAAAGAAAACTATAAAAAAATGAAAAACGAAAATTGTTAAATGTACAACCTGTTTTAAAATATCGGGTAACAGGTCTATAATTTGGCAATAAATAAGTAAATAAACACCCTCTTGGTTCATTTGAGTGGTCAGTTGCGCAACAGTTGCACGTCTATTCGTCTGTTCACATCTAAACAGCCGTCTTTTACACCTGTCATCTACACGATAGTGCAGTGCCTGTGTTATTCCGGATTGCGTTTGCAATGTTTCTTCGGTCATGGATGCAAGAAACAGGCACTCTGGCGACTACAGCTCCTGTGAAAGACATGAAATGTATTCGCAGCTGCGAATGTGGACAACCATCAGCTGTATAATGGAATTACGACAATGAAAATGTGTGCTGGACCAAGACACGAATCCGGATTTCCTGCTTATCGCGAGTCGTCGTCTTACCGTTTGGCAGAGCAGAAGTATCCAAACAATCTGAATTTCTGTGTCATATTGAGAAGCGAAAAAAAGAATTATAAGGGGTATAGCATGCAGTCTTCCACATCTAATATACGTTATCAACACACACCAACAGAGTGTATACACCATGAACTTACAGGGTAAGTAACGCTAGTGAATGTGGAAAGTTCGATCTCAGCCCCGTACACAGTGTAAGACGCAACAGACCGCCAAATTAATTAATTTCCACATCTCATTGATTCTACAAGACTTGTCAACTGCCACAATATTCATTCAATCTCTTAGAGGTCTACAAAAATGTTAGCAGTACTACAGTGCGAAGTTTACCGACACTGACATAATGATATTTGCCAACCACATACGTACTTTCAAAGTAGTTTCTAATACATTAAAACATGGTTGCATACTTTCAAATTAAGTTCCCCAATGCTATTTTCACGACTAAACACACACAGTTGAAGTGTTTGTTATTTGTAATGGCAACATGGTACTATGTGCGATTTTACTGACAATGAGTTGTCATGACTTGGATATAGCTGCACTGAAGATAGCTATGCAGAAACTGATATCGATCTATTTACAACTGATGCTGCCATTTCTCCAGTTTTGAATTGTTGGCTTTGGTAATTCTCATCGACAAATGCACTTTAAACTGAATGTTAGATATGCAGTTGTTCTCACATGTGTATTTCAATGCTATAGAACCGAGTTTTATACATTTAGTGGTATTAAAAACTAATTATCACACCAGATACCAGCACAGAGACATAGTAATAGGAATTTCATATTTGGATACCATCTTAATTGGGCAACCTATCTCTATTTACAACAGAGAAGTGTACACCCATCAAAATTCCCAGTCCACCTCATACAAACAGTGTGTCATGCCTAAAATTTAAGTAAAATTTAAGTGTACACAACCTCTGTACTCAGTGTGGTAGTGTGTATCATAGAAGAAGATACAGCCAAGTGCAGTATCAGCAGATAGCGGTGTAAGAAAATCTAAATCTTAATAATACTGTATTATGTTAAGTGATTCACAGACTCAGCAGCAACCTTAGATTTGATGGTCCAAATCTTGTAAATGGGGAGGGGTGCTGTGATAATGTCCCTCTGAGGTGATTTCACAAGCCATGGTGACATGGGCAAGCTAACCACCTATGTAATCCTCCTGCCAGAGCTTGAATTCTGATGAAGTATCATGCTGTGTTGTGTCAGTCTGTCACACTAGGAGCTGAATTATCTCATGGTATGACCTGAAGCTGCACATGTCAGCCCCTCCATTACCAAAGGTGAAGTTCTGTTGTAACAACTGTATTTACTCTCCACCATGACCTCACAGTATTCTTGTCTTTGACCAATACCGCAGCCGAGCCCTCCTCCATGCCAGCCGATGGTCTGATGTGGGCCAGTCACCTTTCAACTACATCTACAGCTTCATCTGGTAGCTACTGGTCTGTGAGCCACTGCTAGATCTGATGATTCTGGGGCTCCAGCTTGAGCCACAAAGAGAGGGCCACCTACAAGGGGTCTTAGGTTCATAGCCTGCACTCCAGCATGCTTGCACCTGACCCACTTCCAGAGCAGCCATCCTGACGAGGGGATTAGCTCTGTGCTGTTGCAAGAATTCCGGGTTCCAGACTTGCATCCATAAGGCCACAGACGCTATATTCTTCACCATGGCTACTTGCTTGGTTGGCGACCATGTGCCATCACAGCCAAACATTCTGCCTTGTTCTTTGCTGAGGTAAATGCTGCTGCTTGGGTCAACACTCCTTCGTGTCACCACCTACACTACTGTAGAAACATCTTGCTAAATAAAGAATGCACTTTCCATCTCCATGCTCAAATAATTCCACCAGTTTACGGGTTCGCAGCGTAACTCATCAGATACATGAACAAGGAAACTGCCTTTGTTTAACGAACCACTTTTAAGACTGTTCTTTGCACCTCTGATGCTACGTCCAAGTTTCATTTGCTTAACAAATTACAAATACTGACAGTAGAAAATCTTCCTCATTTATTGACTGATGTCTTGAAATGAATTCAAAATGCCTTGTGCAAGTGTGTAGTCAATTGTTTCTTACAGTACTTTCTTATACAGACATTTGGCGAGATGTTACTTAACTAAAGCTGTGTCATGTGGAAACTTGAGATATACAATGATTTACTCTATGAACAGACATGTACACAGACAAATTGTAGGATCCAGACTAGCTCTTGTAGTAGTGCATACCGTGTCTTCTTAATTGTTGCTTCCTGCTTGCTTCATTTTCACAACACTTTACAGAGGTTTCATTAGAACATGGATACTTTTCCCGTTAGTATTCTTCCACAGAAAAGAGGAACTAGCTTAAAGAACATGTGGACAAAGAACAAGCCAAGACTGTGGATAAATAAGAACAGAAATTGATGTAACAATTTTAATTTTTCAAAAATTATTTTTTAACAGTAAAGAAGTCAGATCTATTGAACAAAGAGAAATAGATTTGTTTTGTCTTTATTTTGTACTTAGAAAGAAAACAAAACACTGTGGGTAATTTAAAATACGCTACCAGTGTGTGTTGCGTATGAATGTAATTCACACTAGACATCAAAAGAATTTAATAGTATGGCAGGTGCCATCCCCAAAATTGTGGTCTGTTCACAATAGATGCAACACCAACACAACGTCTCTTTGCTTAGCCCAGTACCAAACGACGAAAAAGAGGATCTGAGATGTATAAATTCGAATTATACTATCAGAATTCATGAAGTAACTAAGATAAAATTTATTAATGGCTAAAGCAAATTTCATAACAGTTGTCTTTGAAGAGGTTTGTGTGATAAACTGCTGAGAATTAAAGCAATAATAAAAGTGTCTTCCAATCATTTAAAAAAAAAAAAAAAGTTATTTGTTAGAAAATCTATACACACACAAATATTATTTATAAGGCAATACGCAGAGCCTTATTACCTCATTCAACTTTTTTTTCCTATACATCCATTATGTACATTATTTCATCAATTCATGTCGTTTATGCACAATACAGACCTTTACTGCGTCCAGTTGGTGCAAAACGTATATCATTTCTGACTTTCAGATATCTGTTCATTTGTGGAAGAACACTTATGGAAAAATATGCAAGTCAACTCACAAAAAGAAAGCAAATTACTAAAATAAAAACTAAGAATACGCAAAGGTGCGTATTGCACTACTATAACATGAGTAAAACCTCAACATTATCATCCAGTTCCATTCCATCTCAATCAGTTCTGTGAAAGCCTGTGAGAATTCCACTGTTCTAAATGCACTTTGGAATATTTTGACGTTCTGGCTTTTTCTGTTCTGTCAAGTGTGAATGGGGCTTGATGTCTTGCTGATTAAATAAATGTTGATTTTTTTGAAATGTTTCAATGTAACTTTCCCTATACATTCACTTTTCAGCACTATGGAAAACCAATAACACAATGAAACTTCCTGGCAGATTTAAACTGTGTGCCAGACCGAGACTCGAGCTAGGGATCTTCACCTTATATGGGCAAGTGCTCTACTAACTGAGATGCCCAAGAACGACTCACGACACGTCCTCGCAGCTTCACTTCTACCAGTACCTTGTCCCATTCAGCAATAACACAACCTCCATCAAGAACATCTGTTATAAATTTTTCTTCGACAGTTCTGTCACTATAATCCAAAATTTTGTAGCACAGATAATCCTAATCTCATAAACCTACTTTCAGTATTCGATACTGGTCTAGACAAGGAGACACTCCATCTAGTGTGAACAAACTACCATTTGGTAGCTAAAGCAGATTAGCACTATACTTCAGTGTAACAGAGCAGAAAAGTGGGTGACCTCACACTCAAATGGTGGCATGCCCACACTAGATGGAATGCGAACTCAGTGCCATCTTGCTCAGCCCAATACCTAGTGATCTCTATAATACATGGAAGTTGAGTTCTGATGTCTGTGTACAGACTGCATTGTACCTCCATATTTGTGTTGTATGCTATGATGTAGTCACGAAAACACTTCCCATCAGTCTGCAAGTGATAAGGGATTATTTATTTATTTCTGAATATGAATCTCATGACATTTACTATAACATGGTCTGATATAGGCAACATTCTTGTGGATTTATTGCTGCAGAGGATGATATGAAATTTAGTTCTCCACAAATATTTTATATGTTTTGCATCTTTGCAGTACATATCCAGCAGAAACTTGACAACAATCTGCAACATTATTGGCAAAATATGCTGTGTGTCACCTTGGCTATATATCTATTCACAAAATAGACCATATGTACTTTTCACTGCTGACAATTTTCCTGAATATGCAACATTTAATGTCCTACCGAGAGAAATACATTGGAACATTTGCAGTACATGTCTCTATAACATGGAATGACAACATAAACACTGATAGAAAAAGCATCGCTTCAAATGAAAGGTACATAAAAATTTACTTCACTCTAAATTAGATGCCTCTGCACAGTTTAATAATAGGAATGATTAATGAGAACTTTCTTACTTCATTTGTGTCTTTTATCATCAGCAGTCAAATGGCTGAGCAAACAATGTCAACTTTATTCAAGAAGCAAAAATATAGATATGACACATGATTTTACGAATTACAAACACTGTATGTAAAAGGTTAGTGAGGACAGTGAAAGTGTAAGACACAAAAACAAAATTCCATTTTCTGAATGGTGTCTCATTATCTGGATCATACTAGAGTTTTGAAATTATACAGCATAAGAGTCATCGATTTTTACTTTTCATTTTGCTTTTGTTTTGAAGCAGTCCATTTTGTTCTTATCTAGAACACTGAAACATCCAGTGTCACAGGTCCAACGCGTTCTAGTGAGACACTATGGCCATCATGTTGTAGTTAAGCAAGAAACAAGCAATGACGATCTTTCACTGGCACATACAGAAAGCAGTAGTTCAATATCCAGTTTAGACAGTGTTGAGAACTATGATTTCTTCTCTCTACTGTCGGACATGAAATGATGAACAGATGACTGATGAGACTGCCTCACATTAGGAGCCAACAATTACATGATATTACTAATGAAATGAAATCAAACATAGGTGGTTCGTAATTAAGGGGTTCATGCATGAATATAAAACATTGCTTATATGTTCAAAACATGAAAGAAATGTATTTATCTTCATGCTCTTTACACAAAACAAGGCAAAATTATAAATCTCAGGGCTGATTTGACTGGGTGTGGACACGACTCAGCTATTAAGGGGAAGGAGGAAGGGACGAATCGTCTCACCTGTATTCGTTATAGTTCGTGGTGTACTGCTGTCGGCAGCATACGCTGCGTCTGGTCGGCGCGTCGCCGTGCAGCACTAGTCAGCTGCCCTCATTAGCAATTGCAGCTTCGCAGAGGGGCCCAGGTACGATCTCTGCGTTGTCTGACTGTTGTCGGTCGCGTGGCCGAAGCTGTGCTGTCACGTTGTCGGAAGGTGGATGTTGGTGATGGGTGGAAGAACACCCATGTCCTCTCGCTACCGCGTTGTCTCCACAACTCCCTTCTAGGTTCTCCTCCATCTCTCAGTTCCTCTTCGAAATATTCTTCCTTTCAGCATTGTCATTGGCGAACAAAATTTCATAACCACGCATCTCCATGCGGGATAGAAATTTCCTGTCTGGCGTGGGCTGGCGTCTGACTCGTGAATTGGCATCTTTCTCACAATTTCACATTCTTACTACGTTTTCCTGCATTCCGAGGCTGTTGTGAGAGCAGCTGCACAACGCTTCTTTATGACGGCTTTCTTTGTGTGACGCCTGGACAGACTCATGTCTGGGTTTCGTCTCGAAACCTGCCGGCACCCATGATTTATAAGGAATGTCCTTACCGTCGAGGAAAATATCTTCTTAAGAACGCTGACTTCTTTCACACACCTCCCTGCATCAATTCCCTGCCCTTTGTGTAAGCTCCTCCCTGTTCCCTATGGGGTGTGTAATGGGTAATGGGATTCTATTGAATGTTGTTGTGGAGGTGTGTATATGTCATTGTAAAACGTTTGAAAATGTAGCAGCAAGAATAACAGTATTATTTGGAAGAAAGAAATAATCTCTGATAATTCCTATTTGTGTGCTGCTCAGCCAACTACAACGAGGTTCAGTAATTCTTTATTTGACATTAAAATGTATGCACCAAATAATTAGTATATCACACCATAACCTCTACCCGTAACACTGGTATCGTAAATATTTTTATGTAAAGTCACTGATAAATTAGTCTGAGAAAAATTAATCTTACACATAAGCCATAAAATTATTTCATTTCTGTCTAAGATTGTTCTACTGAATGTTATTTTCACTTTTACAATAGAAAATTAATAAAATTATTTGCGTTTTTGGCCTCGGAGTTCAAATATTGTACTAAAGATCATAAGAATTATTGTCTGATTATTTACGCAGTTTAAAATTGTCACTCCATATGCTCATGTAATGGCGGCAGCAAAGCACAGTCTGGACTGCTGCGGACACAAAACCTAAGACATTCACAGTTGATGTTTAGTTACAAATAAAAGTCCTTAAACTAGGATTCCATTCAGTAAATTGTACGTTATATTTTTCTTTTGATCACTTACGACTACCTTTTTCGATATTTAAAAGAACAGACCTCAGCTTATCTTCGATCTCATCTGCTTCATACATCATAGGGAAGAAGAATAGAAGAAGGAAGATTTCACAGACAATACAATGCCAATACATTCTTTTAGTCGTATTATCTTTTGTTATATGATTATTCCTTGTAGAAAACTGATAACAAAAGTAATAAAACTTACTGTTGTTGGACATTTCACAATATAATAATAAGTCACAATATAATTAAAAGTCTTTCTCAGTTCTCATATATACGCTTAAAAGTCATTTCTGTAGAAACACTCGTTAATTCATAAGTCTCGAGCACTGTCTCATATACTGGCAACCCACAATATTGGCGTTGACATTACAGATGCTGGAATTGTCAGCACATCCCTGCTTTCTAAGGCAGGTAAAATGACTGCCACCAGGCCAGAAGAAATAACATGCTTTCATGCATACATTCTTGGCATGCTGTCCTAATGGCTGCAGGTGTCCATCAGTTCTCGGCACACTTCTCGTTGTCAGACAGGCCCTTTGTAACATGTCCCTCTTTGGGGGGGGGGGGGGGGGTGAGGACGTCCGCCCAGCTTCCAACTGTGGCTTGCATAATGACTGTAGTGTACTCTCCTTGGGGGCTCGCCCCAGTGTCCATTTCCCTCCTTCTTCTCGGCTGCTCGCGGCAAGTTGGCAAAAGTGGCTGGGGTTGGACGTATTACAGTAGAGATCACTAACAATGCAGAACTATGAAACAGAAGTTGTGAAATACCGTGTGTGATACTAAAAGTTAAAAGAAGTGTGAGGACTAATCAAGTTGCAGTGATACAGTTTATTAACAGCGAAAGCAAACTTCATAACAGATATTCCTGATAGCATTTGCATTGTAAATTTATGAAAAGTGAAACTATAAGAAAAGTACTGTTCAAACACTTCAAAACATTCATATTAATTTGTTAGTAAAATGTCCAAATGTACCTTTTGGAAGACCTCAGGCACACTGTCTCTTATGTTTCAGAAGATATTTGCAGTTTCGCTTTTGAAACGTGTATCTGCAGTCATTCGAAAGAAATACTGCTCATCATGTCTTTCATGCAATGGCCAATGCCAACAGAAATCTTCGATTTGTTTCCCATTGGAAACAGATCTATTCTTAAAGCAGAATTTTACACGCCCATTTGATAGTGCAGTCCCTGATTAGTCTATTGCGATATTTGTTTTACGAAATGTATTAACATAGAATAATCAGTACCCCAGAAAAGTCCGAGCAACGCAGCTGCATTGTTGTAGCACTCAGCATGTTCCTTGATGGCGCTGTCACTGCTGGAGTACCGGTTTTCTTCGTGTTTCCCTGTCCTTGTTTATACATACCGATAAAACGAATATTGGATGAGACTAATCTGAGAGCATTCTAACGAATTGACATGTAAAATTCCGCTTTAAAAATCGGTTTGTTTGAAATAGGTAACAAAGCATCACATTCCATCGACACAGGATGCCATGTGAAACATGTGATGAACTGCATTTATTTTGATGACTCCAGGTATTCATTGCTAAAACGAAACTGTAAACATCTGTCCAAACACCAGAAAAAATGCAACTGATTATTTCCAAGAGGGACAGTGTGTATGAGTGCAAACACATCAAACAAAAATGTAAGGAATTTCATAAAGACGATTTGTCTTATCAATTGTGTTTTTGTGTTTTTCCTTAATTTAGCGAATAACGTCAGAAACACCTGTATTTTTCTCCGTAAATAAAGCTAACTATATCAGTTAAAAAAGGTCACTTAATGAAAATTGTTTCAACGACTAATTTTCTTGTTTATACACAATATAGGCGTCATCTCTGTTCAGTTAGATATTGGGCCTCTGTTTTAAAAGGAAACCCAATATAAAACGATGTTCATGTCATAAAACATTCGCAATCTGACTCAAAACAAAGAAAAATAGTAAAATGAAAGCTAATAAAACGCAAAAGCACGAGATCCAAGACCATAGCACAGGTAAGTGCAGTAAAAATAGGTTAACTTCCGAAGTTAGCAAATGATGACACCATTCGTTCCACCAACGTCAGCGTCAGAACTTTCTTCCCAAAACACCTTGGCGTTAACATCTCTCTCTATCGCGTTCCATTTCATTCCATCGGCAGCCTTTGTGAATATCAGCATTCTAAAAATTTTGTTGAATGTTTTGATGATCCATTTCACTGAGCTTGAATTTACATTACTGATGTCTTTCTACTTCAGCTATAGGCCAATTCATATTTGATAGAATGGAACAGAACGTCACATCGAAACATTCCACAATGTGTTTCAAATGGCGTCATTTATACAGGCAGTTGACATCAAGGAATGGGGCAGAACGGAACTGAATGATACCATCAAAGCTTCTCAGGAAGAAAGCTTTGACATTGACATTGGAAGGAGAGCTGCATCGTTGTATACTAACATTGGAAATCAACTTACTTTCGCCATGCTCAATCACGTTATAATTAAGGATTTTGCGCTCCTGCTTTGTCGTAGTCTTTATTTTAATAATTTTCTTTGTTTTCGTAACACACTGCAATTGTTTTGTGATGATCTGGGTTTTTTCCATTCAGTATTCTTCCATAAGATAGACCTCATATCTAAAAGCGAAAAATGAATTTTGTTTTATGGCAGCTGAACAGAGCTGATGCCTACACTATATATAAAAAGAACAGTAACTGATACGATTTTCATTTAATAAGTTTTCATTGAGTGGAAAAGTCATTTCTATTGAAGAAAAAAATACAATTGTTAATGACTTTATTTGCTATGTGGGAAAACATAATAGATTAAGTAAACAGGCTCTATGTATACCTTTACAAATATTGTTTCATGTGTCTATACACCAACAAATAAATGTCGATGTTTTGAAATGTGGTTTCACTTCCCAGCAATTTACCATACAAAATTGATCAAGAACATCCACCATGGAATTTGCTTTGCTCATTATTAAACTTGAGCGTTTTTAGTTCCTTATTCCCGACGCTATACACCTTCTTTTTGTATAAAGGATGGTATCTCATAATAAACTTGCAGTGTTTGGTATTCAGCTAAACAAACTGGATAGTCTTGACGATTCGCCTAGTGTAAATCCTCCACCATTTGATGATGACAGCCCCTGATCCAGTCCATTTCATTCTGTTGATGTATACTGTTAATTGGTAGCCACACCAAATATCTGCAGAACAATATGGCACATCATGTGAATCACTGTCAAATGGTGGACTGCTCACACTAGATGAAACATCAACCAACATTAATTCACTTAAACTAGTATGTAACAATGAAACCAAAGTTATGAGTTATTGTCGACTATATAAAAAGACTGAATATGGAATCATAATGAAGGACTTATCAATGACAGAGTTTATTAGTGGGCAGAGCAAACTTTATTTCGGATATTCTTGGTCAGTTGAGTAAAGTGTTGAGAAGTTAAAACTATTTTAAACCATTAACATTTATTTGCTGACTAAAATATATACATACAAACACACCAAAAGATATTTATAAGGAACTAAACAGAGACAGCTCATCTTATTTGTCATATTTCTCTTTCCTACACACCAAATAATGTCAAAAAGAACTGTATTTTTCTTCTGCAATAAAGCTGACTTTTTCACTTAAGCAAAGGTTATTTCATGAAAATTTCTTCACCAGTTAATGTTCTTATAGATGCACAGTGTAGACAACTGTTCTATTCAGCTAATGTAAAACTTAAATAATTTCTTTGCTTTTAGATATCTGGTCTTTCTAATGACAGAACCACATCTGACTTAACACATACTTGAATCATGACGATGGCATATTTGTGAGGATGGCCTGTTACTGATGCAGTACTATATTCAGAGAAATATCGGATTGTGATAGTTTTTACTTCACTTGTTGTAAGATATGCAATGTTTTGTAAAACATATTTTTATTTTTTTTATTTAACTGATTTGGTCACAAAGTGTTTTGAACAGAATCTACAACAGAATTAAAGAAAAAACATTCATTTCTACTGTAATAAGAGATTAAAGAGAAAGGACAGAAAATAACATAAACACCATATTCCTTTCATTCTGCTACACAGCAATAAGTCACAATAAAGTAAATATAATGTGGGTCCAAACTGTTATTTAATCTTCAATTGGGTATTACAGGCTACAAACTTATCTTAGAGGTCACTGATGCATACACAGTGCATAAATGTAATTAAGAGTAGGTCCATTTAAAATTACAGTTTTCACAGTATTCTCATTTATGTTTAAATAAACAAAAACTTATGTAGTAAAAAGTTCTGAAGAATCTGTGTTCTTACTGTTTAAAGCTGGTCACAACTTAAAAAAACACTGAAAAAATTTATTACAAAAATTATTATAAATTTGAGTACATTGTGATGGCTCTATAATCAGCATTATAACGGAAGAAAATGGAATAAACTTAGGGAATATGAATATTGATCTGTCTCTCATATTGCAATATATGTTGCGGCACTTTTGACATCTGCATGCCTTTGATGACACTTCTCATATGGAGCTAAAGCGTCAGCAAATAAATTCTTCAAAGTTTCAAAAAATAAAAGTTTTTGTTGATATCACTTTGCTTCTTAAAAATACAATCCAAGTACTATCTCTTACAGGCAAAAATTGCAACTGCCTCCAAAGTACTCAGGTACCTATTTTTAGGGGTAGTGTGCTAAATTTTCATATTGTGTGCGATATCCATTACTCAGTTTTTTAAAGTGATAAGCAAATGATGTTTTATTGCAGGCATATGTGTTCTCTGCACCTTATTTTAAAAGTATATCCCATCTGCCCAAATAAAAGCAGCTGCAATCGTCACATGTAATTTTAAAAGCGCTAGAATTTGAAAATATACTGTGCTTCTTTCTAATTTTATGGCGAAGACACGTTTGTAAACTGGTGTTACTTTGGAAACTTAATTTTGTATTGGATTTACAAATATAAGTAGAAATTTTTTGGGACGCTGTGTCCCGATATTCTATCACCACAAACTTTATTTTCTTGCTGTCATTATTCTAACATTTGTTTCCTTGTACTATCATAAAAGTTTTGTTGTTGTAATGAATGTTTATTATCTATTTGCTTTTAAGTCCATTAGCACAGCTTATTTGTTTAAGGATGCTGAGTTCTTTATCTATTTCTTCTTATGACAAACGAACAGTGTCATATGATGGATCATCAAATTAAAAACGCGTTATTATCTCATAGAGGATGGTGTAGATTGGCATGAATTATTTCATTTTGTTGTTTTTTTGTTATTTTGGACATAGGAAAATTATACTGTTCTCTTTTTCTGTTTACTCTGTGAAATTAATATTTGCACAGTAGTTCTTGTTTGGACAAAATTCTTACTCTATTTTCCATGGCTTTTCCATCGAAAAATTACATCATCCACATATCTCTTGAAATAGGTACTGGTTTGTTTAAAAACACGAATTAAAAGAAAACCTTATTTGCCATGTTATTAATAAAAATGTCTGCTATAGGTCCAACCAATATGTTTCAATGGCCAAGCTTTCTTTTTGTTGTTATATTTTTGTACTGAAAATAAAGTAGTTCACATGTAAAATAATTTGAAGGGGCTCAACATAGTCAATGATTCCTGCAGCACATATCTTCATTTGAGTTGATTTGCTTTAATTATCTGTATGATCTCATTAACAGGAACATTTCTGTATAGGTTTGTAATGTCAAGAGAGGCTAATAGCGATTCCTCCAGTGAACATATGTTTTCACTCTTTTTCACAAGGTCATACCTGTTGTTTATGATAAAAGATTTTTGAAAACTATAATGCCCTTAATTTGTAGTTTTGCTATTTATTGAGTTTATAATTTAGACACATAAAATTACTAACAACAAGACAAATAGATCTTTCTTCTTTATGCATCTTCACTTGTGACCATCATTCTGGAATGTGACCATTCTATCTTGTCTATTTTTTATTTTAAGTCTTTTGAAAATTCTTAGTGCGATCTCTTTGTTTTTCTTCTTATAAGTGTTGTAACAAGTGACAGCTACAATGTTCCCTTTATCAGCTTTTGTTGTAATTGTCCTTTCTCTCTCAAATTTTTCGTGAAGGTTATATAAAATATTCTAATCTTGGTTGTTTAACACCTTGGAATTTCGTTGTATTGTTAATGCTTGCTTAAGTTTAACAGCTGTGTTCACTGTGTTTTACCTATATCAGTTATATGTTTTGTTTTGGCTATGGTATATTTAAGTTTGTGTTAGTTATCGAACTGACATTATATTGCAAACCTTTTTGTAACAATTTTTGTTCATGACCATTAAATTTGGTGTTAGCCAGATTAACTACTCTCTTGTGAAAGTCATATACTTTTTTAAATATGTTAGGTACTTTTCAAACTACTGTTGTGATCTTTGAAAAGACTTTAAATTTGCTTCCCATGTCCAGTTTTTATCCTTATAATGTCGTCAACAACCTGATTATTAACTCCTTGGTAGAGGAATTTAGTATCGACAAACATTTAATTTCTGACGTTCTGTGACTAGAAGTACATCTTCTGTTTTGAGTGAATCTTTCGTTTTATATGAATCCCTGATCTCATTTCTATTACTTATACTACTTGGTAGCAATTATTTATTTCAAGTTTGACATATTTACGTACAGTTTCTAATGCTATATGCTTCTTATTAAAAATTATTGAATGGTTTAATCAATTTTAAATTTTATTCTGAACAGTTCTTTTTAATTCTCTGCCCAACTGACTGGGTATCAATTTAATATAATTTACTGTAATATGACAATTTGGATAGTGATCATACAATTTACATATGTTTTTCTTAAATTATTTTGATTACAATTTTTTTGGAAACAAGTACTAGTTTCAGCTATATAATAGCCATCTTCAAAATCTACAGTAGAAGCAAAAGAAAAAAACGTTAATACCTCCTACAATAAGGGACTACAAAAAGACAGAAAATATACTATAAACAAAATATATCTCTCATACTGCTGCATAAAAACAAGTTATAACTATGTATGACTAACATGAGTATAAATTACCATGCCTGCTTCAACCAGATACATATAGAGTGCAAAAATAACCTAGAGTTCGGTGATGCAGGTCTTATATACAGACAGTAATGCGTAGTATAGCAAATGTTTCTCCTAGCCGTCCACAGATGACTGATCTACTTATAATGGCGAGTTTTGTTACTAATTTGTTATTACAGAAATGTTATATACAAAGATAGCATGAGCATTTGAGGAAACAACGTAAACTGCATTGATGTAACATGTTAGTGAAATGGTATGTGTTACTTACACTAAATATTTATTATTATTGGTAAAATAAGTTTTCAAATGCTGTACAGATACTTATTCCCAAGATGTGTGAACTGTTGTTACAGGGCTGATAAGAACTGCACCATGGTACTCCAGTTCTTGACAGATACAGACAACTGCAGCGTGATTCCAAGGAAACATTGGATAACATCCAAGAGATCTGTGCCCTGTGTGAGCTATTATAAAGAAGATGGCATTATTAAAAACTAACACTTTACAAGATTTGCAAGTAAATCAAAGAAAGTGCCCAACAACTAGACCACATTACGTGAAGGTCTGGTTCCAAGAATTTTTTTGAATCTACCACAGTTTTTAATGAAACCAGAAACAATCTGATTCTGGAGAACATTCTAATGGAAGTATACTGGAATGAGAATAAGATTTTCATAAGAGAAATGATGTGTGGATTGCAGACAATTTTATTAAACAGTGTGTGGGTAGATGTATATATGATTGTAGGGAGTGAGACGTTGTACCATATGCTAATAAACGAACCATTATGCTTCCACAGGTTACTAGAGCAGGGAATTAAAAAAATTCTAACTAGTTTGGAGATTGATAGTTGTAAAATTATTATTTTCTTAGACAGTTCAGCTGAAAATAAGTCAAATACACATGTATTCAATTAAGCTGATATCTTTTCTCATACATACGACTTTAATTTTTACCTCATGTTATTTTCAGTTAAGAAGTTGTGGTGACAAAACAGTATAAAGTGCAGAATATGTGAATTTCAGACAACACCATTCAAAATCGTATTCTACCACAAAACGTTAAAACAGTTATTTCAATAGAAGTTATGTTAAGACTGTATGTTTTCCTGTGTTCCGTTACTTGCAGATTTCCTTTGAGTGACTGGTTCTGGATATTCGAACACATTGACTGAATCTGCAAAAATAGCTTGTCAGAAGAGTGTTGTTTGTCATACCCAAAATCTCACTAGATCTTACTGTTTGCACTGAGGAAACAGATTATGAAATTTCTGTGATATAAGTGATTGTATAGTAACGTTATAAACAAATTTGTGAATCAATACATGATAGCAACCTTTCATCATCTCTTAAATTTGTTGCCATGGAAAAACTGTCTATATTTTATATCCTCTCTACTTCGACCATCATCAGTTATTTTGCTCCCCAAATAGCAAAACTCATTTACTACTTTAAGTGTCTCATTTCCTAATCTAATTCCCTCAGCATCACCTGATTTAATTCAAGTACATTGCATTATCCTCGTTTTGCTTTTGTTGATGTTCATCTTATATCCCCCTTTCAAGACACTGTCCATTCCATTCAGCTGCTCTTCCACATTCTTTGCTGTCTCTGATAGAATTACAGTGTCATCGGCAAACTGCAAAGTTTTTATTTGCTCTCCATTGCTTTTAATTCCTATTCCGAATTTTTCTTTTGTCTCATTCACTGCTTGCTCAATATACAGATTGAATAACATTGGGGATAGGCTGCAACCCTGTCTTACTCCCTTCCCAACCACTGCTTCCCTTTCATGTCCCTCGACTCTTATAACTGCCATCTGGTTTCTGTACAAATTGTAAACAGCTTTTTGCTCCTTGTATTTTACCCCTGCCACCATCAGAATTTGAAATAGAGTATTCCAGTCAACATTGTCAAAAGCTTTCTCTAAGTCTACAAATGCTAGAAATTCAGGTTTACCTTTCTTTAATCTATTTTATAAGATGAGTCGTAGGGTCAATATTGCCTCCAACATTTCTACAGAATCCAGACTGATCTTCCTCGAGGTCAGCTTCTACCGGTTTTTCCATTCGTCCGTAAATAACTCGTATAGTATTTTGGAGCCGTGGCTTATTAAACTGATAGTTCGGTAATTTTTACACCTGTCAACACCTGGTTTCTTTGGGATAGGAATTATTATATTCTTCTTGAAGTCTGAGGGTATTTCGCCTGTCTCATACATCTTGCTCACCAGATGATAGAGTTTTGTCAGGACTGGCTCTCCTAAGGCTTTCAGTAGTTCTAGTGGAATGTAGTCTACTCTCGGGGCCTTATTTCGACTTAGGTCTTTCAGTACTCTCCCAAACTCTTCACACAGTATCATATCTCCCATTTCATCTTAATCTACATTCTCTTCCATTTCCATAATATTGTCCTCAAGAACATCGCCCTTGTATAGACCATCTTTATATTCCTTCCACCTTTCTGCTTTCCCAACTTTGCTTAGAATTGGGTTTCCATCTGAGCTCTTGATGTTCATGCAAGTGGTTCTCTTTTCTCCAAAGGTTTTCCTGTAGGCAGTATCTATCTTACCCCTAGTGATATATGCCTCTGCATCCTTAGATTTCTCCTCTAGCCATACCTGCTTAGCCATTTTGCATTTCCTATCGATCTCATTTTTGAGACGTTTGTATTCCTTTTTGCCTCCTTCATTTACTGCATTTTTGTATTTTCTACTTTCATCAATTAAATTCAATATCTCTTCTGTTACCTAAGGATTTCTATCAGCCCTTGTCTTTTTACCTACTTGATCCTCTGCTGCCTTCACTATTTCATCTCTCAAAACTATCCATTCTTCTTCTACTGTATTTCTTTCGCCCATTCTTGTCAATCGTTCCCTAGCTCTCCCTGAAACTCTCTACAACCTATGGTTCTGTCAGTTTGTCCAGGTTCCATTACCTTAAATTCCTACCTTTTCTTCAGTTTTAATCTACAATTCATAACCAGTAGATTGTGGTCAGAGTCCACATCTGCCCCTGGAAACGTCTTACAATTTAAAACCTGGTTCCTAAATCTCTGTCTTACCATTATATAATCCATCTGAGACCTTCCAGTATTTCCAGGCTTCTCCCATGTATACAACCGTCTTTCATGATTCTTGAACCAAGTGTTAGCTGTGATTAAGTTATGCTTTGTGCCAGCCAGAAAAATTTATGCTGTGAATGGGGATAATGCTTTTCTACAAAGCACAGGAAGAAAACGGTTTTCTCGTTTTAAGGATAATCGTTTTGACAGTAACTCTCCACATTCAGGAAGTTCTGCAGGATTTGATGAAGATCATTTAAACGTGTTAATCTACAGTGATCCAGTGTTCTTGAGAGCTGGCAAATGTGTTGAACTGTGATCATTCCACTATCGCGCTACATTTGCATGCAGTGGGGTAGCTTCAAAAATCGGGTCTACGGGTCGGCACGTCCTAGGCCGAAATCACAAAAATCAGCGGATGGCCATACATCCACCTCTGCTTCATTGTCATCAGTTGGCTCATGAACAACATTACTGCTGATATTTATTGTCAACACCACAAACGTCTAGCAGATACAATCGAAGAACAACGACCAGTAAGTATACGTGATGTCATGCTATTCCAGGATAACACCAGCCCGCATATTGCTAGACTGACAAAAACAAAATACAGGAGTTCGCCTAGGAAGTCATTCTGCATCCACGTTATTCACTTGATCTTGTGCCCTGAGATCTTTCTTTTTCTCTTGCACCGAACAACCTTCAAGAACTTCCTTTCTGGTCGAAAATGCGATTTCTTTGCCTCAAATCCACATGTTTCCTATAGTTGCAGAATCGAAATATTATTCCAATTTTTGCAGACTGTTGTAAATAGCGAAGAAGGATGTATTATTGATAACTAAATTCTCTGTTATGTCTATCTGTTGCGTTTATTAAAATAATGAAAAACTCTACGAACTCAACCACTAACCCAATATTTGCACTATCCCATACAAATGATTTTCTAATTCTAAATACATTATCTAATTATTCCATTATATATTATTGCTTAACTGATCATTCAATGATAAATAATTATTTTTGTGAAGCTCATTATCCTCATTCCTTGAGGCCAATACCATTCACCTTGTTTGTGTACTAACAGGTATAATGAGATGAGTCCTTGAGTACTTCATGCCAGTGTTCATTCATTCTCACACTCTGGCCATGTCAGTTGTAACTCATAATTAGCAATTTCTTGAGAATGTGGTCTTACAACAGAACTAGTTTGGAAGGTATCCTGTTGATGTTCAGTGACTACAGTACAAACTCTAGATCTTGTTCATAGCTGTTCATACAACTTCATTATCTTAAACATTGTTCATTTGTTTAGTGAAGCGACTGCTCTGTTGCAGTGTTCTAAGGAAGTGCTTGTGACTAGTAGGCTTCTCATAATATCTGTGATGGAAAAGTGGCTTTATTAGTAAATATTTAGTAAATAAAATCACTTGCTTTGTGCCAGAATGTCTGTGGTTTCTCTATGTATTGTGCACTAATGTAACTGTCTCTCTCAAAGTTAGCCACTTTGCCTCATTGGCAATGCTACTTGGTTCAGTGGCTACTTTAACCAGTGTGTGGACTGAAATTCTTACTCCCAGATATGCATTCTGCAGCAGTGGCTGAGCTCATTGAGTGCTGACAATACCTGAAGATGAGATATAAAATTTAAATCTCGGAAAATAAGGGAAAAATTGTGGACTGAAAATAAGGGATACCTCACAAGCTACAATAGAAGTAAGATTCTTTAAAGAGAAAAATATTATTCCCAGACATGTTAGGAGAGGACATAGACTGGTGTTGGCCCAAATGTGGAATATAAGTTCTAAATTGTGTCCACTAAAATACACGATTTAATGTTGTTAACATAAGGACACAACAGTCAGTTCAGTTCATTCAGTTCAAATGCAACAGTTCTAGGCATGATCATTTTCCATCAAATGATGATTGATGATCATTAATAGGCACCTAATATAGTAGCAGTTGTGAAATGTGGCCTGCTTTGTGAAATTGTCGGTATCCTCAGAGTCTCCAACTAACTGTGACAGCACAGGCACCATGGGTATTGATTTGACTGACAATTCTGACAGGAGTTACTCTCTGGCTAACTTGCTATTATATTTATGTCTCAGAATGATCAATTCATTACAGTAGCAATGGATGTTCTATAGAAAATACCTTTGTTGCGTTACTGAACACTATTTTTGCATCTTCCTCTTCAGTTATTGGGCATATACAAATCCTGTTTCTATGATGTGATGGTTATTAATAATTATATTGATGCGATATATAAAAAAATAAGATGCCAAAATTTGCAACGAACCACTGTAACCTTTTCTACATTGCTGGCGTAGAGATGTGCCTATGTCACATATCCAAATTGGAGGCTTTCGTTACTGCATTTCTCCTAAATGTTGTCCACACGAATAGCTGAGTGGTCAGTGTGTAGGATTGCCATCCTATGGGCACGGGTTTGATTCCTGGTTGGGTCACAGATTTTGTCCACTCACGGACTGGGTATTGTGCTGTCATCACCATCATTTCATCTCCATCCACATGCACGTTGCCGAATTTGGTGTCGAATGTAATAAGACCTGCACCAAGGTGGCTGGACCTGCAAGGGGCCCCGCAAGTGACGCCAAACGTTCATTTCCATTTTCCTACATGTTGAGGAACAGTAACTATTTAACACATAATTTTGGATTGTGCAATAATTTCTGACATCTGTTAGTAGACTGGCAGGGAGGGGGAAATAATTGGAGATGTGACATCTTCACTGTGTTCTTCTTTGTATTCTAGAATAATCTCACCTTAAAGCTGTCAACTTTATTTTCAGAATGAAATACCCACTGCAGTTGCAGATGGTGGTGCTTCAAAAATAGTATGACTAAAACCAGAAAATGGAGGAAAAATTGTATCAATTAAAAAAGAGAATAAAGCTCAAAATTAGGATTGGAAAGGAAACATTTTTAAAATTTTTTTCAGAATAAATGTATATTGTTCCATATGACTTTATTTATTTTATTTGCACTTAATTTACGACTCTATGGGTTGTATGGAAATGTGCATGTGATGTGGATTATGAAATAAAATACAATCACTCTCATCAACTCACCAAAAATCAAAGTTGTAAATTGTTCACAAGTTCGACATCAGCTTGGAGAGCCCACGGGCTACTGCATGAAAAGATTTACTCACCCATTACATAGCACAAACACTTCAAGGGATCCTTGTAAATGTGGTTGGACAACAAGTTTGGCTATGTTTCGTCTACGGGTGCCAACTCACAGTTGTCGCAACATACCAAATGTTTCACAAATGTTTTTAATATAAATACAGGTAGGATTTTCTATGCAAAAATCATGTACACACACACATTTTTTAAGTTTCACAAATTCGAGTTCACCAGTGCTTCCCACAAGAACGTAGAAAAATCGGAAGTCACAGATCATAATAAATTAATTTCAGAGCCTAACCGAGTTTCTTAAGATCTTGGAAGTCACTGAATAAACCACAATTAATTGTGTGAGTTAGCTCGAGCAAACAGTGAACTTCCACGCTACCTCAAACTACGAATTCCACTAAAATTTTTTATTTGTGGGAATCCAGAGCCTCCAGATTTTTAATAAATGTAAACATGGCTAGTTTTTACTTGCAATTAAGAGTGATTTGAAAATGGTGTGAATACATATGCTACAAATGTGTTTGACAATGATGCATACTCTAAATTAGCTAACTGCACATTTAAATAAACATCGCATTTCAGCCTACTACGGACTATATTTACAATTACTTTAAATTCTACATCAGTTACACACTGAAACCTTCTAAGTGCAGCTTGTATCACATGCAACCCCCAAAAAAATAAGTCCATCAGATACTGAAAAATTTGTGTGTCCAAAAGTAGGAGCCCTGAATAGTTCACACATGCTAAATGTTGAGCACTTCACCGCTCATCTGATAAAACTTTCTCAAAACACATACTAACACAGCCTGACCACCTCCAATTGTGTCCAAACATAGACTCCCATCAGGGGTGAGCAAACATTCGCATATCTGTTATAAATCACAGCGATTGAGATGTCACAGATATCACAATAACAACTTTACAGAATCTGGCTGCGATTTCAGTCACAATTAAGAATCGCAAGTAGCCTTTAACATTCAATGCTTAGAAGTCGCAAGTAGCAACTAAAAATTGCAGTTAACATTAGATGCCATATGCCATTTGTTGTCCTATGTCTGTACTGTTCTAAGAACCTTGAGTCTCAAGATATGGACATATTACACACTTATGGTTGAGGAATTGAACCAAGAAGCTAATTCGCTCTGAGAAATATTTTATGCTCGGTTGAGAACTGGCGCAGCCAAGGAATGTGAAGGTTAAATAAAGGTTGTGCTAATACACAGACCTACAGCGTAGTCTGGAAGTTTCATGGCATATTTAAGCACACTCTTCATCATAAAAATTAAGACCACAGGGTAATTTTAAAAGCAGATGATGAATAAGGCTCTGATGAGTATCTTGATGCATATTACACACATATCTCGTATATAAATTACTAAAAGTGCAGTCTGGTGTCTACTATGTAACTTTTTCCAAACGTTTAACAACTGTATTCACAAGATGGATGTCGTTTCTGACAGAACAATACACAGTTAAACTTTCGTCTATATTTTCAAATATTTCATTAGTGCCATTCCCAATGTTAACTTGTAATTGTAAGATCAGTGTTTTCCTCTATTTTCACTTGCGCATCATCACCCTTAAAACATGTAATCTTCCAACCTAACCTACACCTTGTGTTATGCTATATGTCAGTCTGTCATCACAACCGACATTCAAGGTGGGAGGTGTGGATGGAACAATCTTTATCACTAAATACATGGCAGAAACTGTTGTGGCGTAACAAGACTGCTACGCCACACTGAAGTAGCCAAAAGGCACGCGTTTAGCAGGCAAGTTACAGGTCTGTAACAGGATACGTGATGAATGTGATAAAGAAAAGAACGTAGCTACTAGAACACTTAACTTTTATATCTTGTCCTTTGGTATACAGCATTCTTGATGATACAAGTGAGACTATCTTGAGATACACACAATGGTACAATTGGCGCCTTGCTAGGTCGTAGCCATTAACTTAGCTGAAGGCTATTCTAACTGTCTCTCGGCAAATGAGAGCAAAGGCTTCGTCCGTATAGTCGCTAGCAACGTCGTCCGTACAACTGGGGCGAGTGCTCGTCCGTATCTCGAGACATGCCTTGTGGTGGCGCTCGGTCTGCGATCACACAGTGGCGACACGCGGGTCTGACGTGTACTAAATGGACCCCGGCCGATTTAAGCTACCACCTAGCAAGTGTGGTGTCTGGTGGTGACACCACAGAAACTTTTGGGATATGGGATGAAAGGTCATAACAGAATTTTCATAATTCACTCACAGTGTCGTTCACATTAATTTATAATCCCTTTCATATCACACAACGATTTCAACGATTCATTGTACCAATAGTCATTTTGCAGAATTAGATTATCAACTATCGCCCTTTTATGCTGCAAGTTCTTCAATAGTTGTTTTGAATCTCCACAATTATCTCTTTTAGATGTAGATAGGTACAAAGAGCAGCCAGTAATCGAAATGGGAACTGCATCCAGAAAATCACCAGGATTATTAAACTTATATACTGCTACTAATTATTAACAACATAATTCACATAATACAACTGCTAATATTTATGGTAATGAAAGCAGTTTAGTGGGGGAAAAGGTTTCGCACTTGGTGTAAATGATGCTCTTATGTTCATTCACAAACTTAGAAACTAACATTACTTTACGTTGTAAAGACACTGTGGCAACTTTTCCTGTCCTGCTGTCACAGATTCTTTGAATTATTCCCATGTCGAGTGGCTGATAATGTGGTTCAGATACTTGTGAACGTAACAATGTGGTTAGAATCTGTATTCTAAACATGAATTCCTAAGGTACTGTGTAGTAATTTGTGTCATGATTCTCAACATCACACTATCAATATTTTCACACTTGTTCTGTTAATATAAAACTAAAGTGAAAGGAAGAACATAAGTAAAATATACTTAATGTTGACTGTTTTGTGAGATGAAATTTTGTCTGTGGGCAAGCGTATCTTTCATATATCATGTAACAAATGAGGAAGAATCGTTGGAAATACTAATAATACCATTTCAGGTAATTTTACGTCTGTTGGATTTCTGAAATGGTACATTAGGCTCTCACAAATAATCGCCTATACAGGCGAGAACATATTTCTCGGTTACATTGACACAGTTCAATTCTTGTTTGCTACTAATTACAGTGTAACATCTGTGATGATAAATCGCAGAAATGGCGTAAAGCACAGAAATCGCGTCAGTCACAGAAATCACATAAGTCGCAGATATCGCAGGAGTAGCAAAAATGGCAGGAGTTGCAGAAATATCGGAGGGATACAAGTCGTGAATTTGTTAACTGCAAGAAACCACAGTTAAGAATTGCAGTTGCCAAAAAATAATGTTCACAGAAATCACTGATATAGGAAAATCGCGGTTTAGCTCATCCCTGGCTACCATCCAAAATGCCACTGTTCAACCAGGAAACCTTGGTCGAGCACCACTGAAGTCAGTTAAACTACTGAAATGAAAATTGCTGAAATTCTAAATTTTAACCTTTTATACAAATATAATACATCGCATCACATGGAAATTTTCTGAGAGTATTATGCTGTTGTCAGTTTTCTTTTCATTGTCATAGTTTATGTGTAAACAATTATTTCTATGATTTCCCTCTGTTCCCGGATTTTTAAGTGTAAATATTAACAAAGAATTTAAATTACATATCGAATAATTTCCTACATATCTAAAGTCTACAGTACTGCCACTATGTCTAATGTTTATTTATTTATTTAGTAAGAAGTGCTGTTTTTCATTGCGAAAAATCCACTTTTCGGCATCTCATGTGAACATTTCAGTAGATCTATTATCACAGTCTGATACAGTTCCACAGGATGTATTTATAGACTCCTCGTTTGTAATATTCGCATAATGCATTGCCACGATTCTCACTTTTACAATTCAGGAATTATTTATAACATTTAACTTACAATAACTTATAAAGAAAGCTGATATTGAAGGCATGTCTCCAGAAGTGTAATTGTCCATCATTTCTGCTTCAGATGAGCCCAGTGCCTTTCCAGTGACACATATGGCTCAATATTTATTAATTTTGGAGTAAGGTTTAATTCTGAACTGAACACAAAAAGTGGTCATAAGAAACGAGCAGCCACTGTGCTGGCCAATGAAGGGGTTTTCCCAGTGATGTAGTCAGCTTGCCGGCCAGTGGAAGTCCAGAGACAATCCAATCTGTGGAGTATAGTGTGAAACTGGCCCTCCATGTGCTTGTGTCAAGCTGATTTCAGCTGTCAACACGAATATAACCCTGTCTTAACTGCCACCTGTGTGTTGTTTGAGATTGAATACAATGCCTCTTCCCTTTACAATAGGCTGTTACGTTACAAATTACAACAGAGAACTGAAATATTTAACACAACTGTCTCTTATCCATGTTGTTCATTGACATACCCATCCTTATTGTAACCCTGCTGACCGTTCCCTTATCAATGCAAAAGAAGTCTCCACAGGAAGAAGCAAATCACCTGAGTCACAGTATATGGATGTCCGTAGTAGCTGGGTCATTGGTGGAACTGAGTCATTTCTGAAAGAAAGAAGAGAATTATGTGAGCCAAATTGTGTGACAATTCAAGAGAAATTTCAAAACTTAGCTTGCCAGTCACTTATCCTACGTGTTATGATCATGTAGCTCAGTAAATGACGATTTCTGTGAGCTGGATGAGAAGCGCACGGGTTCCCGGGTTCGATTCCCAGCGGGGTCAGGGATTTTCTCTGCCTCGTGATGGCTGGGTGTTGTGTGCTGTCCTTAGGTTAGTTCGGTTTAAGTAGTTCTAAGTTCTAGGGGACTTATGACCACAGCAGTTGAGTCCCATAGTGCTCAGAGCCATTTGAACCATTTTTTTTTGATGAGAAGCACCAGTGCTTTTATAACATACAGGTAACTATAGTTTTTCGACAAATGAGGATGTGTTTTTGTCGGTAATACTAATAACTGAGAAACAAAACAGCTATATTCTATAGTTGAGGAAGCATTATCTTTTTTTCTTTTTTAAATAAAGAAAGAAAAAATACTGACTTTCCTATTAATGTTACTGATTTAAATTTAGCTTTGGTAACCACAAATATGTCACTTGTTTATGATAATAATGCTAGGTGGAAGACTATTTTTTCACTATGAAGTGTTAATGGATCTGTGGTCCTAATAATTTCACTAAAAGATTGGAAATTGTTGTCCCAATGGACGGTATTTTGCGCTGTAGATGTAATTCTATATATTCTATAGTTGAGGAACATTATCTTTTTTCTTTTTTAAATAATGAAAGAAAAAGTACTGACTTTCCTATTAATGATACTGATTTAAATTTAGCTTTGGTAAGCACAAATATGTCACTTGCTTATGATAATAATGATAGGTGGGAGACTATTTTGTCACTATGAAGTGTTAATGGATCTGTGGTCCTAATATTTTCTCTAAAAGATTGGAAATTGTTGTCCCAATGAACGGTATTTTCCGCTGTAGATGTAATGTGACTGAGTGAACTCTGGAGATCAGTGTTCAATGAAATATTATATTACTTGAAAAATCATAATGTTTTATCTAGAATCTAAAAGTGTTACATAATGCAAATAGCACCCCAGACTGGTTTGGTTTTCAATCTGTGTAAGTCTATTTTGACTCTGTCTGTTAAATAAAAAGAAGGAGTTCTTTCTAATGCTGCAGCAGTTGTAACACATGCCAGATAAACTAGACTATTTTGGCACGAATTATCATTTTTCCGCTTAGTTATGCATATAAAACGACAGTATCGCATCACTAAATATGGATATCATATGCATATTACCATAAATAAACAACATGTGTTAGGAAACACAGGAATAGTCTCATTGTCAGTGACATCCTCAAGTTTCTCTCTTATGAGATCATAAAGACGAAATACTGTTTCCTTTGTCAGACGAAATCTAGATATAAATTACGAATCATCATATACTTCAAGATACCGTAATTGGGGTGACGTCTCGATTTCTTCTCCTTTCTCATTATGTCAAACAGTTATCCCAAAATCTCGTCATTACTCTCTGGTTCCATAGCTATTCCTGCAATCATCTAACCTTATTCTCCAGGTGAACCAGGCCCGAAATCGCCTGTTAAGTTATCCCGAATTAGGTACTATTCCCTGTCGGTCCCAACGTGTATCGCGTGCAATTCTAAAAATACAGTTTAATCGACTGCTAACCTGAGTCTTTACAAGCGGTCCTAGATTGACTGTCGATGTTAACAGACAACGACACCGCTGACTCCACCAACATAAACATCAAAAAACTTTCTCCCAGAAAAACCTTGATCTTGACGTCTCGTTCGTGAACATTCTATGTAAATGCTGTCATTTTAAATGTTTTGTGGGATGTTTTCCTTTCGGTGTCCTGTTCCTTACTATCACATCGAAATATGGATCTATCAAGTATGAATCGACTTTCTGTGTGAATCGATCTTGATTCTGACGGAAGGCAACAGCTTTGGAATACTGGCCCGATACTTCTTCCGTTCAAAGCATTTCTTTGGAAGCAGCTCGGAAAAGAGTGCGTTTGGTGTGGTTGGGTTTACCACGTGTTAAGTAATATTTTGGCAAAATGGGTCGTATGCACGCGCCTGGGTTAGTTGAAATGTTGCTTTGTTTATTTTATAGCTGTATTAACGATAAGTTCTTTAGTAGAAGTTGCTTTATGTCATTGGATATTCCCTTGTACGGGAATTGGCTGCAACGTGGTAACCATGTTTATTGTAACAATTCTATTGCAGTAAGGGTATATCCCAGTCAGCATTACCATACAGAAGAAGTGTCCCCAACTGGTTGAAATTGAAGGATGAAGACGTTAGGGAGCAAATCAGCAAATTGGCCCGCAAGGGTCTTACTCCTTCTCAAATAGGTAAGCAGAAGATGCCACGGCTACTGTACTGTACGGTTTAATATCTTAAGAGAAAGTAGTCTTTGTGGTGTGAATAAGATGCTATATATTTGACCTGTCGAACGAGGTAGCTGGGAAGTACGGATTGCGTGGGGTATATAATAGTTAATTAGCATGGTTCTTGCATTGATGCAGCAGGGTACGTTGCACCATTTTTGTTTGTTTTAAATGTTAGATAGGCGTGGATTATTCTGCATCACTTAGCATAAGAAAGGATATTTTGTGGCAATGTTATTCTCTTTACAGGTTATTGTGTAATCATAGAAGAGTATAGTAAATTAACATAGGTTTATGTTTAGGAATGAAATGTAAATATTAATTAAAAGCATCAGTAGAACTTTATGCAGGTGGCGCAAGAAACATCAGCTAAAGTAGTTTCGTCAGCGAAAGGAAGGCCGATGTTTCCCTATTGGCATTTAATGTCAGTGACAATGCCAGGAAAATACTTGACACACACACAATTCATCACCATCAGCCAGTTCTGGCACCAAGAAAATGGCTTTTGCTCTGAAGTTTGAGGGCGATGTGTGTCCAACTGTTATACATACACTTTTAGGTGGGAAGTGTTTTGAACTATGGTTATGTAAGATATTAATAGAGGTCAGGTGTGAACTACCACTGGCAACTGCAGCAAACAATTGTGCTGTAGCCACTACTAAAAACTTTGTTACTTGAATTTGCCTTGTGTTGGAAATTGTTCTTCCTTTTTTCGAAATGAGTGAAGAGACATGGTGCATAAAGGGATTCCAATGCAACTCTCACCATAACAGCAGGAATCGAGATCCCTATGACCATTGTCAGTTCTGCATTCCTGGGAAGTAGCACAGAACACGGATTTAGGATGGCAGCAGGGCTTATTTCCACGCACTGCTATTCTCCTTTTGGGCAGCCTAAGTTCTCGTTTGTTTATGATCATGTCAACTGCCACTATTTACTGTCTGCATAATATATAGTCCCATTTGCAGAAAATTACATCTTTCTTTATAGGTCTTTCCAGCTCTTGACAGATGGCTTCATAATGTTTACAGTTGCACTTTCTTCATTACTTTCCTTCATCTGAGCAATGCGAAGTTGCCCCAGTTTTTCCAGAACACAGCCTTCTGGCTGCTTTAGGTTGTACTCTGACATTGATTTTGTATTTTGAGGGTATGATTTAGACAATAGTTAATTTTTAAAGTGTATTTTTTGTACAATTGCCCGAAAAAGCAACAGCACAGAGTTGGTTAGCAGTGTCATTGATTATGGGTGTGTGAGTAATTGGTTTTATCCAAAATGTGCTGTCAACTATTGGGCATGATGAAAATTGTTGTGAAGTATTTGAGCATAGGTGCTTAGGATAGACTCCTTTCCCAGAGTTTGTGCAAAGTGATCCAATTTTATGCTACACAAGTTTAGATGTTTTGTTTTTCTTGAATATTGACAAGTATGTTCTGTCCCAACATCTTTATAAACAAGTTCGTGTACAGTATTTAATCCATCAGGCAGATATGGCGGTGAACTCAACTCAAGAGTGTGTGCTTGGTGTTGACAATGCAATGGAAACTTTGACATTGCGTGCACTGTGTTAATTGTGATAGCCTGTTGATGACTACTGGCAGGCTGAAACTTGTAAGAGCCTATAAGGATTTTTTGAGAGAGTTGTCACAAGCAAATGACATGTGATGAGTTTCTGATCCCTGCACATATTATCACTTTAGTCAAGGCATGTGTAAGTGCACACACACGATTGCATGTGCACAACATTTAGGTCATGCCTATTTATATGTAAAATCTTTTCATTTTACATTAAGCAGACCACCTATTTGTAAGCTGTGGGTCTTCTTCAGTGTGTGAATTTATTTTATGTATGTCTGTGGTATTCATTCTTACCTTTGTTTCCTGGCAGGCTTCCATCAATCTTTCTTGTTTTCATATATGATGTAACTTTTTGTAGGCTGCTTATAGTTTGTTTTTGCTGTAAAATCATGACTGTTTGGATATGATCAATGAGATAGATACACGGGCTCACACTTGTCAAGTTGTATTATGGTTTTCTCATGAATTTAAAATGGGCTTGTTTGGCCCATCTGTCCAGTTGAGAATATTTACTTAAGGGCGTGTGTTCAGATGTTTTAGTGCATAGCATCTTGTGTATGTGGCATAGCTGTTGTCAAAAAGCAACTCTTTTTGAAAACGTTGGGTGTTACATTCTTAGAGATACTGATGCAGTCTACTGTGTGTTCACATATGCTGTTATTAAAGCTGGTAGTGGAGAAAGGAGGCTCCACTCCTCTCCTCTCACATTGGCGTAGTGCACCACAGTAAATTTGTAAGGATACCAGTGTAGATCCCTTTTAGGTGTTCCAACATGATCTCATAATTGACACTTGCACAAACAGTATTGAGATTTCTTCAGACTTTGTTCCAAGCTTTCATTCACTCATTGGTTTGTAGTGTTCAAACAACTGCTTTTGGATAGTTTGGGTTTTATTTGCTACAGTGCTTGTTTCACACTACTTTGCCACTAAGTTTCGCATTAGTCTTTGCTGAAAGGTGATTAACACTTCTGACTTCGGATTCTTGTGTAAACAGTTCCACACATGCTTTGTATGATAATCAACAGTGAACAACCACTGTTTTATTGAGTGCTTTTCTGTGTTGCATTCAACTGCTCGTTGAACACTTCTGCCCTTCTCTTAAAAAGTACAGTAGAACCCTTCTAATCCGTCACGACCGGGACCATGGTCGGAACGAAGAAAAAGTCGGATTATCCGAAAAGTCTAATATTTATTGCAGAAATGTAAGAGACATTTAGTACAAAAAATTAAACAATTTAAGAACTAAAAGATGTCTACAGTAATATAAAAAGATGTTTTTTACACAGTGTTAACCAATATATTAGGCCTAACTAAAAAACTTCTACACTCACTATAATATGTATTGGTTTCGAAAGGGAAAACAACAAACAAATTACAGTACTGTACTGTACTTCATAACATATAAACGATATATATTGTAAACTAAAAAATGTTTAGAGCACTTCACATAAAAGAAATTTCTTACAAAGAAATAAACCACTGTATGTGTAAACTAAAAATGATTGTACTGTGTGCATTGTTTTTACAGTAAAAATAAACAAATTACTTGGAAAAAGTCAGTGATGCGTTTTTGTTTAGCAGATGTTTTTCTATAATTAGCTGCAGTGTCCGTCCATATTTTTATCCACAAGACGTTCATTGGAGTTGGAAGTTGATACTGCTCGATGTATTGAAGGGCAATGTCAAAAGCATTTTTTGCATCATTGTGTGAAATCTGGGTGGGGGATTCGTCTTCGCCTTCAGAGTCCTCATTCAGTTTCCAGGCTAACAGCGGCAACAATCTGGTTGTCTTTGGGCTCTTCAAAGGTCTCCCACTCTTTGTCACATTCATTGATCCGCCCTTCAACTTCATTGGCAGGGACGTTTGGCTCCAGAGTTTGTAGATCTTTAACGGTTTCCAGTACATCCTTGTTTTGCTCATCTTTGGTATGCTCATTTTCAGTCATAACTTGTGGCAAAGCTTACGCCACTATTTCCGCAGTGTGTCAGGCTTCAGTTCATCCCATGATGCAGTGATTGTGTTGATGGCATCTTTGATGTTCAGGGATTTCATTACCTCAAATAAGTTATGACGTCCTTCAGATTTTTCCAAAACTGAACTGATATACTTTCTGCGATATCACCTTGTTAACCATTTGATAATGCCCTGATCCATTGGTTGGATGAGTGAGGTCACATTAGCAGGCGGAAAGAGAACTTTTATGTCCCCTTTCACCAAATCATCTTCAGATGCATGTGATGGTGTGTTATCCAACAGCAGTAGAGCACAAACAGGCAGATTTTTTTGCTTCAAGTCTTTTTCGGCCTGTGGCACAAACTCATCAAAAAATCAAGATTTAAAAAGGTTGCAGTCCATCAAAGCAGATTTTTGATTGCAGTAATAAACTGGCAAGGAATCTAAGTTTATATTTGTGAATGCTCTTGGCTTCTCAGATTTGCCAATGACAAACAAGGGGAGCTTGTGGGTACCATCTGCGTTGCTACAAGGAATGACAGTTATTCTGTGTTTTACGAGTTTTGTTCCTACTACAGATTCATTTTAAACTGGGAGCGTTTTTGTTAGCAACATTTAAAGTTCAGCCCTGTCTTGTCAATGTTATATACACGTGGCAGGGTAACAGTTAATTTTCTTCTACAATTTCTTGAAGCTTAACGGAAAACTCCTTAGCAGCTGTGGCATCGATAGATTTCGTCCAATCTTTGTAGCACTGCTAATTTTTCATTTAGTGAAAGAGTTACGTGTTTACGTTTGAATCCAGATATGTTTAAAAACAGGCAACTGTACACACAATGAATCTACAGTAACAAGTACTGTAGAGAACATGGAATAAAGCAAATTATGACGTTTTTTTAATCCCAACAAATGATAAAACTGCACAATAATGTACAGTATAACATTATGCACAGCGATAGACACCACAGCAATGGCCCCGACAGGCATCCAGTCAGTGACAAGTCGGCACAGGCTTGCGAGCCTGAGCACGGTCGGACTAACTGGAGTGACGTACCATCCAAGGTCGAATTAGAGGGGTTCTACTGTACTAGGGACATACGGGAGATATGCATGTACAGATGTGACATAAACAGATTGGTGTATTGAAATCATAGTTTCTGGCATTTTCTGTGATGGCACTTCTGTTCCTTAAACATGGATCATTTAGATGCTAGTCTTATATTTTCTAGGCCAGTTTTGTTTTACCCACCCTGTATTAGAAAATGGAGAAGTCTCAAGAGTACATTGCTGCTGATTATGTTGGTATATTAATATGAATTAGCATGTATTGCTTTTCACCACTTAAAGGAGGTGCTGAACAGCAGGCAGAGAGAGTTAAAAGCAGACATCCAGATTTTTCGTCTATTGGTCCTCCACTACTAGTAGACTTCCAGATTTATTTATTTTTTACTATCAAAGTCCATCACTAAAGCATTGTCCCACACTCCTACCCTGCTATTTCTCCCTGCCCCACACTCCTTTGGTTCCCCCACTATGCCAATTCTTACAAGGTTGCTACTTGCCCCAGTGGACACCCACAGACAACTGATTATCTGTCTGTCGGTAGTAATCTGTAATTAATGTTATTCCATCCCAGATTTTTCATTTTTATATACAATATGTCATACATAACGTATGAAAAATGTAAGAATTATCCACTAAATAAATTTTACCCACGTTCTCTTCAATAGAAAAGAAAGGAATTAAGGAGACGGGCTCCATGTGACAAGGCATTGTGGCATACCATTTCCTTTACCTTTGGCAATGTTTGTTGATGCGAAAAATGTGGAGTTGCACTGTAGATTCAGAATCCATGGTAAACTGTGTCCTCATTTTAACAGGCTGAGTCAGTATGAAGGATGGAGGAATGCAAGTGTACCACCTCCAGCAAAACTGTGGCTAGTAAAGAAATGTGGTGTTCAAACCAACTTTCTGGTTGGCGACTGCTTCACTTTTACACAGCAGCTATGGAACTAAGGATATCAACCCTCCCTTCCTGGTGTGCCCATGAATAACCTGGAACTGCTTCAGTCAGTGACTTCACCAGTCAGTATTTTTGATACTTCACAGATACAGAGTGAAGTAGCAAAACACCTAAAGACTAAATGAATAATAATATGTATAAGCTTTGGTGCTACTATGGTTAAAGCAAAAAAGGGTAATCTATTTTATTCATAAGTGCTGCCATGTTAGAGTGCCTTGTTACAAAGGATGACTGGCTGCATTGTGTTTTACATTTAACTATCTGGACTTGTCTTGTAGGATTAATATTTCTTTGAATTACCAAATTTTGGGTCGCATATTGATATACTGTACAATCTCATAGTTAAAATAGTTAGAGTGCTACCCAAAGGAACACTATATGTAAAAAACAAAGGGTGGTTTCATGATATTGTGGCTGTCATAATCATTTTCTTTGTTGCTCGTGAATTCCTTCTGATGTTGGGCACTGGATAAGCCAATGTTGGATGCTGGACAAGACAGTATGCGTAGGGTATCTTTTCCATTACTTCTGCAAAATCAGTATGAACCAGATAAGTAGGTGAAGGGGCTGTCATATTTGTGGTGGGACGGACTTGAATACTTGGAAGCTGATTTGGGGTTGCAACTAGCCTCAGAATTCTGTTCATAGCATTTTCCACCATTCAGATTTTAGTTTCAAAATGATAATTTGGACTAATCACATAACTTTTACACAAGTATGTTACATAATGTTAAAAACTTGAGTGTATTGGAAGAAATTTTTCTTGTTCGTTAGAAACAATATATTGACATTTATCTTTGTATTTGTAATTTTCAGGTGTAATTCTCAGGGATTCACATGGTGTTGCGCAAGTGAGATTTGTGTCACAAAATAAAATCCTGCGCATTATGAAAGCTATGTCCTTGGCTCCAGATCTACCAGAGGACCTGTATTACCTTATTAAGAAAGCTGTAGCAATCAGAAAGCATTTGGAAAGAAACAGGTTAGATAACCTAATTTTTTGACTTGATTTTTGTGTTTTGTTCCAAGGATTATGAACTTCATTGTTTCGTCTGTACCATCTTGGCTTCAGGCAATATTGTGTTTGAGATACTTAATTAGCCCCTAAGCTCACATTTCAGACATGTTGACTGTTCTTATTGCACATCCATTACAGCAAGCTAAGTGTTTCTGATACTTCCGGTTGTCCAAAACATTCATTAGTGTGTATGGAAGGGGGTGGGGATCATTTGTGCTCACCAGCTTTGGGGGGGAGGGGGCTATTGCACAGAGATGCATAGTCATGAATGAGAGATTTTGAAATGGCGTTATCACTAACCAGGCCTGTCATCACTAACAAAATGGCTTTTGTTTGATTTTTGTGTTAATTTGTGACATGGAATAGTATTATCACATCTTGTTTGAAATGGTAATCCACTGAATGGGAAACAACACCATATGTGCTTAATTGATGTTTTATTCGGGAGAATGTAATGTTCTTTTAAATGCGCATTGATATTTGGTAAAATACAAGTAAGTTACTTTTTAAACAGAATGATTGTTGTTTTCTGTAATCACTGTGCAATAATTTTGCAGTCACCTTTAGTAAAATGTCTTCAGAAAAAGCTTGTTGCTTTTAGTGCCAAAAACATCTAAGAGCGTACTCTGCAAGCCCCGTGTGATGCATGGTGAAGGGTACCACGTACCACTACTGTAGTAAGACAGCATAAAATGATCCTTAACAACTCGCAGCACTGTTGCCAGCTTTCAAAGTGAAGTGCAAATGGGGCAGGAGAAAAGATAGCTGTGTACAGGGCTGTGGTAACAGAGGCATTGCCATTTACAAGATAATGTTATGTGACAGGTTGAGGTAGACACATGAAACTATGGCTAGAAAACTGCAGCTGTTGGAGATCAATTTACACCGAATCGACTATGGTCATTTTCTCACTATTTCACACTCAAATAGTGTGAAGGGGAAAAACAACTGTCATGTTCCTTACGCAAAACCTGCGTTGGTGGCAGTAGAATCAATCTGCAGTCAGCCACAATGCGGTTTCTTTAAATTTCTTCAGTAGTGTCTCATGAAAAGAGCGTCATCTCTCCTCCAGGAATATGCATTGGGAGTTCACTAAGCATTTCGTTAATAAATGCTTGCTGATTGAACGTACAGGCAACAAACCGAGCAGCATGCCTCTGAATTGCTTTGATGTCTTCATTTAATCTCACCCGGTGGAATCTCAAACACTCCGGCAATACTCAAGAATGTGCCGCACTAGCAGTCTTCAAGCTATTTTGTCTAAAACTGACATGGTGAGACTGTGGCTGTGTACAATTAATGCAGGTTAATTCTTACAAAGAAGAAAACAGCAACCAGCCGCCATTAATACTGCTATTTATTTAGGTAAAAAGTGCTGTTACAGATTTTGAACTGGCAAGTTCATCATCAGACAGATGTTCACATGATATTCAAGATACACTTTACATTATCGTCCGTTTTCGATTTCTGATATTCCACTGTGGCACAGTATTTTTGGTGTGTTGTTGCCCTACGGTAGAAAACAGTGTCAGAAGCGCCATATGTGAAAATAACTAACCTCCAAACGATGAAATACAGCGTAAATAAATGTGAGGTTAAGAGGTTATGGTACTTATGTCGACGTAAGACGATTGACCCAATTAAACTCCCATTGACTACAGAAGGAAAACACACCTGCACTTGTTAGATTCCGACACCTTTTACTGTACTTCAGTTTTTGATTTAACTCACCCTGTTCATCAATTAGTGCTTTTTTTTGCTGGGTGAGCACAAAGGAAATATTTCTCAAAAATGTGTGTTTTTATGTATAATTTTCAGTCGTAGCATGTTGTGAAATAGCTAAATTACCTTGTACCCATATACCAATTTCAATTTTTTGAAGAATTTTAATTTGCTGTTAATATCTGTGACTTCTAAGAACTAATGAAATTAATTACCACAAATTATTGCACTAACATCTTATTATACACTTAATTCCTTTGCTTATACAGATTTTATACAGTGTATTGGTGAGGATTATGATTTTTAATCACATATCCATGGAGAAGAAATAAAAACTTTGAGTTTCGCCGATGACATTGTAATTTTGTCAGAGACGGCAAAGGACTTGGAAGGGCAGATGAACGGAATGGATAGTGTCTTGAAAGGAGGATATGAGATGAACATCAACAAAAGCAAAACAAGGATAATGGAATGTAGTCGAATTAAGTCGGGTGATGCTAAGGGAATTAGATTAGGAAATGAGACACTTAAAGTAGTAAAGGAGTTTTGCTATTTGGTGAGCAAAATAACTGATGATGGTCGAAGTAGAGAGGATATAAAATGTAGACTGGCAATGGCAAGGAAAGCATTTCTGAAGAAGAAAAATTTAACATCGAGTATAGATTTAAATGTCAGGAAGTCTTTTCTGAAAGTATTTGTATGGAGTGTAGCCATGTATGGAAGTGAAACGTGGACGATAAATAGTGTAGACAAGAAGAAAATAGGAGCTTTCGAAATGCGATGCTACAGAAGAATGCTGAAGATTAGATGGGTAGATCACATAACTAATGAGGAGGCATTGAATAGAATTGGGGAGAAGAGGAGTTTATAGCACAACTTGACTAGAAGAAGGGATCGGTTGGTAGGACATGTTCTGAGACATCAAGGGATCACCAATTTAGTATTGGAGGGCAGCGTGGAGGGTAAAAATTGTAGAGGGAGACCAAGAGATGAATACACTAAGCAGTTTCAGAAGGATGTAGGCTGCAGTAGGTACTGGGAGATGAAGAAGCTTGCACAGGATAGAGTAGCATGAAGAGCTGCATCAAACCAGTCTCAGGACTGAAGACAACAACAACAACAACATGCCAAGTACACGTGTTTTTGCTCATATTGTGGGATTTTAGCGTTTTCTTCGATTCTGCATTTTCCTCAGTTTTGTGTGTTTTTTTTTTTAAGTCTTGACTCCAAGAAAACGTAAAGTAAGCGTTTCAATGTATATTGCACTTAACATTACAAAACTTGGTGTGCCGATTCACTAAGTGTAGTAACCAATTGATAAAATGTAGAAATCAAGGTTGGGTAGACTGGTTATTATAGCTACTGAAATTTGAAAATAAAAATCAGCTAAGTCATTGTGGCAACTTTCCTGTAAAACTTGATAGTAATTAGGTAAATTGAATTTACTGGGTAGTTTAAGGTTTTGTGAGACTAGGGGAAGGTAAACTGTTAGTTGATAAAAAGATATGTTCCATCATGTTTTACAAGTTACTTTGAGATCCTGCTTCGGAAATGGTTGGAATGGAGCTATATTGTTGTAATGTTCTTTAATCGATTGGCAATACATTTGATGTGCTTGCCAACCTAGAGAATCTTGGTTATCGACCATGGATTCTCAAGCTCTGTACATGTTTCACACTGCCTGAATGTCAGTATAGCAAAGTCCTTGAGTCCTACAATTTGTAAGTTAGTGAGTTGATGCAGCAAGTTTCATTTGGGGACTACTTTTAACTACCACGTGAATGTTGGTCAAAAAGGAGCAATTTGGAATGTTGCATGCCATATTTTGACCTCCCTCATGTGAAGTGGTGCATCACCTCAAGCACTGCATATCAAAAGCTAAAAATTTGTGAAATAATGTGTCATAAGTCTTGAATCTGTATGATAAATTCCAATAAAAGCTTAAATGCTAAGGTGGGAGAGACTAAACCACTTCGTATGAAATGAAACAGCTCGGTAGTATTATTGAGGAACTATTTGTCACTGCGTGTTATTGCATAAATGTTTTTCAGTGTCCATTTCTGTATGTTTGTGGCAAGCAGTTGACTATAGATGTAATGGTTTACAAAAAATGCTTAATTTTTTTGTAATTAACATAGTACACTTCTGTGTATTAAAAAAACCCACTTTGGACAAATACATTATTTGTAGGTCCCAGTGAAACCTATGTTACTCATTTTTCATCATACTTGTTTTTAAAAAGTATATGCTACTAAGATATCAGTGTGAAAGATTGTACAAATAAAAATGGTTTTGATGGAGTCTCTCTCTCTCTCTCTCTCTCTCTCTCTCTCTCTCTCTCTCTCTCTCTCTCTCTCTCTCTCGGGGTGTGTGTGTGTGTGTGTGTGTGTGTGTGTGTGTGTGTGGTGGTACATCAGTATAGCCTGTAAAAGTATACTTACATGTGCATAAGCTGACAGTTACTCATGTCAAAGCCATTAGTGGCATTTCACTTAGAAGTATGATTCAGCTCCATCTCTGTGTGGAATACTGTAGAATAAAGGTAGCCCTTATTAATCCAGAAGCCCAAGATCCCCTTCTGGCTTTAACAACATCCGTGTCTCAACTTAGAGATTTGGAAATTTTTTTAATGGCTTCATAGAATTCCAATGTGTAAAAATATACTGTGTGAGAATTCTCAAGAAATCGACCTAGAGATAAGTTTCAATGCAGTGAATGGTTGGCTGGTTTGTTTTAATAAAAGTGACGTACATAACCACCCCTCACACCAAAATTTAGGTAGTGAGGGTGACTGTGCTAGCAAAAATACTATTCTACCACTAATCCCAGGAATTGAAGTGAATATGAAACTAGGCTGTCATATAGTTAAGTCCTGGTAAAAACACAGTTTGGAAGGGGGGGGTTTCACTGTAATGCAGAAGAAAAGTGCCTTGTGGCATCATTTTATGTCAGTATTGATGGGGGTGAATAGTCACTACACTACACATGACATAAATAGGAATTAATGGCTGATAGAAATTGTTCCTTGCCAGCATCAGCCAAGTAGGGCCACTAATTCTGTCAGTGCACTAGGCTGCCAGAGAAGACAAACAACTCTTTTACATTTAAGAATATTGACATAGTTGCATTGAAAGTTTATTGTTGAGGTGTGAGATACTAGTTTGTAATGGACTTAGTCACATTAGAATATATTTTAGTTTGTGGCACGAGTTTGTGATAGAGTAATTACCACGTGTAAAAGCCTAAAATTCAGCTAATGGATCACTTGTTTAAGACAAAAAGTCTCAGGTCCCCCAGCTGTTCAATAAGAGAATTTTAGGTTACTACCTTCGAATTATAGTAGATTAAGTCAGCACAAACTTGGCTTAAAACATTTTTGCTTGTAATTTTCATGGTAGCTGTGTGAAATCTATCATCATAAACTTGCTCTAGTAAATAATTAATCAGTAATGTGAATAGTTCCTTTGTCATAACCCAAACATATTCCAGGCTATTACCTTGGTTGCAATATTTATTTCGTGCGAGTAGACATGAATTTTATGTAAATTTCCTGAAATTTAATTTAACATTTTCACGTTTCACAGGAAGGACAAGGATTCAAAGTTTCGCCTGATTCTTGTGGAGTCAAGAATCCACCGGCTTGCTCGGTACTACAAGAAGAAGACTATTCTTCCACCAAACTGGAAATATGAATCAAGCACAGCATCTGCTCTTGTTGCATAAGAAAATGTATCAATAAATAATAAATTTATTATGAAAACTGAATGGACATGTTAATCCACACAATTTCCAACACTGAAATTTGTCAATTTAGGATGTGTTCCACTTGATTACATAAGCAGTTTTAAAAGTGGTTGATGTCAAAATGAAAGTTAGTTGTATGCTATATGAACTGATTAAACTTAATTTGACTTACTTGTCATTGAAAAGTCCAAGTAATTTGTCAAATTCTATGCCAAAAAGACTTACTTCAAATCAGAACATTTATTTATTAAATGGTTTTGGTATCTGAAGACATCTAATTTAGTCAAGCACATTGCTGGTTTCAGCCCACCCAGCCTGTATTTTGCAGCCTGACTCGTACGGGCCGTAGGCTGGGGTGGTGCACAGAGTGCAGACCAGTGAGCTGACAGGCTAGGCGTGTTGACTGACCACCCTGCTGTGCATGCACCCTGTTCACTGCTGCAGCCCTCTGCCTGTGTTGCAGTGTCTTCCATCTGTTCACAAAGTCTTAAGATACACGGGGAGAGAATGACTGTCACATTTTTTGCTGCGAAATTCCTACAAAGAATCATTTGATCATTACAATGACTGTGATAGAGGATTCCTCTATGAGAAATCAATGCTTTTAAGTCCGCCAATGTATGTTTAATTCGCGCTGTTTGAAAATTAAGACACAATAATTGCAAGAATCTATATACGATAAATATATTAGCAACTGCTAATAGGTCTCAAGCACTCTAATAACTTGTTTACTCTCCAACAGACTGAAATTAAATAAAAGCTGGGACCATAAGGAAATATGCGGTTCCTTATGTCTTCTCATTTTTCAATATATGTAGGCCTTGTAATGATAGCTCGTTCTTTCACAATTTTTACTCATAAAATGCTATAATCGAACAAGAGGAGGCCATGATCTTGGGCTCACTGATTTACTTCCAATTTTTTACACCTCTAGTAGTCCATTAAAACGACATAACGTGCTAGTAGTAAGGTGCACTATTGTCAGTACCGAGAAAATCACAAGAGAAGTTTTACACGTCTGTTATGTATTTGTTTGTAGGTACCGGGTGTTAGTTCATGATGGTCAAGTGGTTAGTTTTAGTTTCATAAGACGAAAGTGTAAGAGACGGCAGTTCGACTCCCGCTCAAATCTTCATTTTTGTAATATAAGTGCAAATTCTGTGATATTTAAACTTGCACCTACACTATTCATTCTTGTAAAATTAGCAAAATCTCACTACTATATAGGCTAACAGCCAAATTAGTCCTGCCTGTGTGTCTGTAGCTCGAAGTGTCGAGGTGCAAAGTAGTTCTAGGTAGCTTGACACATTGCATGTATAAGGGATTTCACAAGTTACGACAGGCATACATTTTCAGGAAAACTGTTTTCGTTTACTTGTAGGTACTTATGAATATGTTTAATAATTACATTTAATTAAAAATAGTAAGTAGTCAAACAAGAAAATCACTGAAACTTCATGCAAATAAACATGGTGTTATTTTTAATTATATCACCTCTCAAATATCATAGGAATTAAATGTGACCAGTGATGAAAACAAATATAAAGTTAAAAATCAGATTTGAGGGGGAGTTGAACCATCACCTCTTACTGTTCGTCTTTCGAAGCTCGAATGCTAATCACTTGACCACCTTGAACTCTTTATACCCCGTGCGTGCGTACGCATAGACATAAGTGACATAACAGATGAGTAAAACTTCTCTTGCGATTTTCTCGTAATTACCAGATTAGTGCACCTTGCTACTTGCAAATTGTTGTTTCAATGGCCTACTAAAGGTGTACAAAGATTGAAGTAAATCTGTGACCCAGCATTGTGACCACCCCTTGTGAGATGTCATTCAATTAAATGGATGACCAATGAAAATCGGACACTGGTTTTCAGTACTGTAACAAGAACTGGAAATATAGAGCTGTATTTTGATGCTCAGCTAGTCAGATTCTTTCCCTGAAACAAAGGGTGCAGTTTAATGCAGATCTTTAGTCAGATTTCCATGTTGATCACATACATTATAAAACTCATTACCGGTGTTTGCTTACGGCCATCATCAGTTCATTAAATCCGGTGCAGATATCATCATGGAATAGTACATGCATGTCTGTAATGAAAGTAGTAAAGACTGGTTTTACTCCGAATAATGAATGACCAGTCAAATAAGTTGAAAGAACCGAAACGTTCTGAACAACATAAGAACTACAGGCCTGTTTCACTTGAAAAGAAGGAATTATTAGTTCTGTCAATATTAGAAACAATAATGGACATGTTGATGGTATCATTAAATTGCTGTGACAGACTGATTTCAGCCAAAAGAATAAATGATTTCATTCAACCTCTGAATGTATAACTGAAAGAGTCCACTGTTTTCCAGCAACTGACAGAATTTTCATTTGGTTATTCCCTTTACTACAAGCATCACATTGCTTGTCATTCCATGTGGTTGTGCATGCTGTCTTAGAGTGGAACACAGCAGAATTATTAAGAAACAGGCTGCACTACGATTAGATGCAATGCACAGCCGAGCATTCTGTGGAGGCAGTGGGCCACCGGGCAATTTCAGCTCGGCAGCTCTGGCCAGCACTCTGCGCTCGGCTCACTGGCCAGGCCAGCACTGGACATGACTAGTCTAAGGCCTTTAGGTGTAACAAGCATTTTATATGATAACTTGTTCTTTTCAACTTCAGGTATTCAGATTTTCATAGATAAAAACCAGATTTTCATAGATAAAAACAAGAATTTTGATGTGGACTGGGCCAAATCCTTCATGAAATTTTTAAGTGAATCATTCGACTTTAATACAGTTGCAATATTGACACATGGTCATTGTCAAGCATTCCATAATATTGTAACCCAATCCATAACATAAAGCTGTAACATGCTGGAACGTAGTTCCCAACAGTGTATGTGGTGGTGAATGTTTTGCTGCTGTTCTATACACTGTACAAGAAATATTAGAAAGTTTGCAAGATAGCTGCAGGTATAACACTCCAGTCAAAATCTTGTGTAGAAGGATTAAAATGTTTATCGTATCTGCTATTACATCTGTCACCAACTTTCTAACGTGTGCTCGCATGGTGTATGGAACAGTGGATGAATGGAAATGGGCACATGAGTTTTCTTCTGCACTGCTGGAAGCTGTGTTTGAGCATGTGTCACCTTTATGTTATTGTGGATTAAATTGCAGTCGCAATAAAGATTTGAACAGCCTAAAGCTGGAGGACTTCATTTTAAAAAAGTGTGAACAATACATGCAAGAAAATAGAAATAATTTATTGTATGTTTCGTTTATAATTTCCTTACTCGTATTGCACCTGCCCAGGTAGCCACGCAAGTTAACACGACAGCTTCTGGTATGGGAAGTATGCTGGCTCCAGATTGAATTGGACCAATGGATTAACAACAGGGGATTGGTGTGCTGACTAGCATGGATGTGGTTTTCTAGCCAGTTTCATGCATTGCACTAGGTGTATACTGGGCTGGTTACCTTGCACCACCTCAGGTACATCATACACAAATGTTTAGAACACTTTCGCACACTTGTGTACAGAATTTACTCTGTACACAGACAGATTGGCCACATTGCATCAGTCCTTGAGGGTAGTGGGTGTGAAGAGGAGACTATCTTAAACATGTGGTCTGCTTGAAACACTCACTCAGCTTTAGCACTCACATTGCAAAATTTTGTTCTAGAAATACAAATCGTTATGATATTCTGTTATTACTGAGAAATTCGTTTCCTTGCTTAAGCACTGAGGATGTTGGTTGTAAATCAAAAACAGATAATAGGCATGTGGCACATGTTGTAAACAGTACTACCAAAATAGGCCCAACTGTTTGTGCCATTTTTATTCTCGAAAGAAATCTGGCACATAGTGACACAGTGTCACAGTGTGTACTACATAGTTGCATTTATTAAACAATTGACTTTGCCAATTTTATCAACAATGTAGTTTTGGTATCACAATATGGCCACTACATTATTTACAATTCCATATTATCAGTATACATTAACTGCCAATAGAAACCAATACAGTGCTCTTGTAACAGTCATTGCCCATTCTTGGAGGTGGGAAGGAATGATTGAATGAGATTAGAAAGAGAAACAGGCAGGTCCCTCACACCATAAATTAAGACACATTCATCTCCCAAGAGACTGATAGCATTGCAGATGAATTGACATTCATGATATCACAAAGACAGCACATTCAATAAGAAGCTTTTTCCAGTACAAATTGCCACTCATATTGTGACGTATTAAGTTAGTAGTACTGTTCCATTTGTTAAGACTGAAAACTTGTTAATACCTATTTTTCTTTCTTTCAGTTTACTGAAATCTTGTACATTTCCTAAGTAGTGCACATTCAAATATTTCAAACTGTCGACTAAACTGTTTCCGCATGGATTCATTATTCGAGGTAATGATTTCGATGTGCTGATTCTCAGTTAATTAGAAATTACCAGGTGTAAAAGTACGAAATGTGAATTTTTTTTCTAAAAAAAAGTTAAATTCAGAAGAGTGATAGTGCTTTATTCAAAGTATTCTCCATCATTTGTTATGCATATTTCTCATTTTTCAGGTAATTAATGAAAAGCATGCCAGTAAAAATTTTCCCCTTCTGCTTCGAGCCATTTTTTTTTTTACATCTTTGTATGAACCAAAGCACTACTCAGTAAGTGTGTGATCCATCGATACAAACAAGTGGTAATTGAAAGGAGCCAAGTCTGTCGAGTAAGCAGCATGGGGTAGAACTTCCTAGCCGAGTGCTTCTAACAAGTCTCAAAACGGTTTTGTCATATATGAAGGAGCTTTGTCATGAAGAAAAATGACTTTTTACTGTCTCTTTCAGTATTTTAGCCTTTTTACAACAGCAAATGGTCCAAATCAGTCAATTGGTGTTCGCAACATTTAGTATTAACTGTTTCCCCAGGTTTTAACAGCTCGTAATAGATCTCACCCTCTGATGCCACCAAACCCACAGCATCTTCTCTCTGCCAAAGTGATTCAGTCTTGCAGTCGATGTGGATGGTGTGCTGTGGGTCAACCCATGAGCTTTTGCACTTGGGTTTCTCAAAATAAATCCACTTTTCATTCCCTGTAATTATACAGTGCAAAAAGACTTCATTTTGTACTAAGCAAGCAAAATCCCTCATGCATTTTTGCATTGCATTTACCGGTCTTCTGAATATTTCCCATCTCTTGTAGCGGATTGGAAACAGGTTGTTGACTAATGCCCAATTGCCCGGGAAGTTTTTACACTCCTGGAAACTGAAATAAGAACACCGTGAATTCATTGTCCCAGGAAGGGGAAACTTTATTGACACATTCCTGGGGTCAGATACATCACATGATCACACTGATAGAACCACAGGCACATAGACACAGGCAACAGAGCATACGCAATGTCGGCACTAGTACAGTGTATATCCACCTTTCGCAGCAATGCAGGCTGCTATTCTCCCATGGAGACAATCGTAGAGATGCTGGATGTAGTCCTGTGGAACGGCTTGCCATGCCATTTCCACCTGGCGCCTCAGTTGGACCAGCATTCGTGCTGGACGTGCAGACCGCGTGAGACGACGCTTCATCCAGTCCCAAACATGCTCAATGGGGGACAGATCCGGAGATCTTGCTGGCCAGGGTAATTGACTTACACCTTCTAGAGCACGTTGGGTGGCACGGGATACATGCGGACGTGCATTGTCCTGTTGGAACAGCAAGTTCCCTTGCCGGTCTAGGAATGGTAGAACGATGGGTTCGATGACGGTTTGGATGTACCGTGCACTATTCAGTGTCCCCTCGACGATCACCAGTGGTGTACGGCCAGTGTAGGAGATCGCTCCCCACACCATGATGCCGGGTGTTGGCTCTGTGTGCCTCGGTCGTATGCAGTCCTGATTGTGGCGCTCACCTGCACGGCGCCAAACACGCATACGACCATCATTGGCACCAAGGCAGAAGCGACTCTCATCGCTGAAGACGACACGTCTCCATTCGTCCCTCCATTCACGCCTGTCGCGACACCACTGCAGGCGGGCTGCACGATGTTGGGGCGTGAGCGGAAGACGGCCTAACGGTGTGCGGGACCGTAGCCCAGCTTCATGGAGACGGTTGCGAATGGTCCTCGCCGATACCCCAGGAGCAACAGTGTCCCTAATTTGCTGGGAAGTGGCGGTGCGGCCCCCTACGGCACTGCGTAGGATCCTACGGTCTTGGCGTGCATCCGTGCGCGGCTGCGGTCCGGTCCCAGGTCGACGGGCACGTGCACCTTCCGCCGACCACTGGCGACAACATCGATGTACTGTAGAGACCTCACGCCCCACGTGTTGAGCAATTCGGCGGTACGTCCACCCGGCCTCCCGCATGCCCACTATACGCCCTCGCTCAAAGTCCGTCAACTGCACATACGGTTCACGTCCACGCTGTCGCGGCATGCTACCAGTGTTAAAGACTGCGATGCAGCTCCGTATGCCACGGCAAACTGGCTGACACTGATGGCGGTGGTGCACAAATGCTGCGCAGCTAGCGCCATTCGACGGCCAACACCGCGGTTCCTGGTGTGTCCGCTGTGCCGTGCGTGTGATCATTGCTTGTACAGCCCTCTCGCAGTGTCCGGAGCAAGTATGGTGGGTCTGATACACCGGTGTCAATGTGTTCTTTTTTCCATTTCCAGGAGTGTATATTTGTGAATCATCTTCAATATACAAAGCTTCCAATTCCACATCTTCATAAATTTTTTGGTGGGATTTCACGTTCCTTGTCTACAGTGTCGAAAGTCACCCTTTTTGAAATGCCAAACCCACTGTTCGCACATATCTTGCAGTGAAGCATTTTCATCATAAGCTTCTCGAAGTAATCAGTACAATTTAGCAGCAGTTTTCTTCAAATGCTGTTTGTGAATGCTCTTTTATCAGTGTAAACTTAGACATATTGAACACACTACTATGCACACTTTTCCGATTTATCACTTGTGCACATTTGACACTTGTTGATGATCCAACAAAATGGTACAGTGTAAAATATTTGTAGCACAAATTGCATTGGTGCTACATCTGTTGTCTGAAATCCGCATTTCATACGTGTGCACCTGGTATACCTATTTGAAGATTGTAGTACATGATGCAATAAGAAAACATAATGGGTTAATATGTAATTATGCCCCATAGTAGCACCACTACTTACAAAGACTGGTACTTCAATTTTTGGATAACGTTTACCATATTTTGTAAAACTAATTTACAAGATTAATCAACGTTTAATTTTAGAAGTAACTGAATTTTTCATCAGATTTTGCCTCGGGGTTGTTAGATCCTGACCTTTGCCGTTGTACTTTTGTAAACCTAAATTTTATGTGCTAGATGACGTTTATCATTAACTGATTGAGCCATTAAGATTTTTGCAAAATTCACAAAAAATTTCAGTATGGTGCTTTTATTCACAAGTAAGATACTTCTAATACAGATGCATAAAGTCATTCCATAATTTTTTTCTAAATTTCTAGATTACCACATTCTCCTATCCCAAAATCAGACAGTTCTGAGTAGCAAAATTGAACCTAGCCATTTTTCAAGAGATTTTGAAGTTTTCAAAGTAACAGTTTGTCCATACATTATGTAATTGGCTAGATAAAAAAACTCCAGTGGCAGCAGAACACACACACACACACACACACACACACACACATAAAAGTATTGAAATTTGCAAGCTATTGGAGCCAGTGGCACTTTCTGGCAAAAGGGTTGAAGGGGAAGGAAGAGGGGCAAAGGAATGATACGGGTGTGGCCGAGGCAATGAGAAGAGTTAGAAGTCCTGAACCCTGGAATGAAAGAGAGTTGCTGGAGGGAATGAGAAGGAAAGACACAAATGTTAGTCTTCAAATAGTTGGACCGTTTGTTCCCAGTCCTGATCAAGCTAACAAGCATATAATATCAGTGTCAAGATGCTCTCAGCATTTTCCTTTACAAGAGCTATGCACAAATAGTTCGCAAGAATATGCATATCTTCAAAAACTCGGAAATATGAATGTTTAAAAACGATGTGATTTCAAGGTATTCAATATTTTGATTGAAATGATTCATGGTTGGTGAGAGGCTTAGACGGTCATTGCCATTTGAACCAATTATTGTTGAATGTTGTGACTATATGACTTTAGTAAGTGAACTATTGTATTTGTATCTGGTGGGTTTTTACAAGAAAGTAGGTGAATGACTGTGTTTAGTGTAAAAAGGATGTTCTGTGCCTCACTTAAATATTTTGTTCAGTGAGTTGTTAGAACTCCTCTTGATTAATTGTTGGACAGAGTGCTTCAGTGACCTTACAATTTATCTGACTAATTCTAGCATTGGACTTGTGGTCATTTGAACACTAACCAGACTGTAAGTGCAAATCATTTTGTGAAATAGGGAAAACTGCCCAGTAATGACTTATGTGTAAAAATTTGCAGCTAGAAATGTGATGTTAAGTATGTTTATTTGAGCAAAAACCATCAATTACTGAATAAGATTTTCAGCTTCAATAAAAGACTGGCATGCTGCAGAGATGGTGACGGGGAGGCTACAGAATATCAGGTTGGTGGCTTACAACTTGATAGACCTGAATCTTGTAGCAGTGAAAGAAAACCTAATATTTAAAAGGCCTCTGTGCAGCTGATAATTTGGAATATGAAGTCATGTGACTAAAGACTTGCATGTTTAGTCATTTGAGCAATAAACTAGATTAAGCAGCGATAATTGGAGAGTTGCCAAATCCAGTGACTGTCAAAATGTAATCTTCATAGTGGTGACATTCACAGGTAGCCTGCAGCCTACCTTCATTGTAACTAGTTAGCTTAGTCAGAAAACAAGGATTCACATTCCAAACTTCTCCATGTACATGAAACTCATTCGTTTACAAATGAATTACTTACTCGAGCATGGAAAGTATGTTGAGATAGGGTGGCTTGTGTGCCTCAGTTACACAGATAGCTACATTGTTGGTGCACCGTAATTGGGGGGTTATCTGGAGAGACAAGGCTAAGATATTGTTCCTGAAGAGTGGCAGCAGCTTTTTCATTAGTTGCAGGGGCAATAGTCTCGATTACTCCGGTTTAGCCTTGTAACCGTACTCAACTGGAAAAGATTGAAACTGACATTGTGCAGGTCAGACTGTAGAATGTTTTATCCTGTTATTGGATGGGTAGGTGACAAAACTTAAAAGGGGAAATGGATACATTGAAGTTACATATTTTAGGAATTGTGAAATGCAATGGCAGGAAAAATAGGACCTTGACTTGATGTCTACATGGTTATAAACACACAAAAATAGTGCAGTGGTGTAGATCTAATAAGAGGATAGGGAGAGATTCAAAGTATGTATAGTGAGATATAAGATAAGAAAAATCTTACACAGATCGGAGAGAGAAATTTGTGATATAGTGACTGGAATAAAGTAGTAAGAAAAGGATAAGGAAAATTGGTGGGAAAGAAGGGACAGTGCGGGAGGGGAGGGGAGATCAAATTGTATACAGAGCATAATTTAATCATTACTAGCACTTGGTTTAAGAATCATTTAAGGAAGTTAAGAGAGAGAGGGAGTAACTTCACTGGGAGAGCGGAGGGGAGGGTGCTTTGGTAACTGATGAAATATGAAATGAATTGCCAGTTGCGATCAATTTGTTGTTACATTGCCACCAGATTGGGGGGGGGGGGGCAGGGGCAAATACACAAGCTTAAATTTGTATATGGCTCATCTATAAATTGGGTTTGTCACACACTGTTGCTTTAAGCCCTTACAGAAGCATAGAAACGTCAGTCTTTCATGAGTCACATTTAGCAGTCAGTCAGTGAACATTTTTATGTAACTAGCTGTCCCTCACAGCCATGCTTGGATGTCAGTAGTTTTCTTAAGAGGAATGATGGTGAATATGTTAAAGATTATATGTGCAATAATGTCAGTAGTCCTAGTGTGTGCCTGTTCAAGAAGCATAGCTGGTGGTGTGCTCTCTCAAATTGCCCAAACACATATTGCGCAGCATCATTGGCAAATGGGGCACATGTGGACAGGAGCGTGCATCTGTGTATCATCCTATTTTGAAGTAGCTGTGTATTATATTACAGTATGCAACAAATATAATAATTTTGCATCATTGTTCATGTTCTACGATGGAAAAAGCTTACATGCCTACTTTACCCTCTTAAGGGTCGATTTTTATTTTTCTACTTTCTAAAGTAGCCTGTACTTTTCTTCAGGCTTCAAAGCTCCTTCTGTACCAAATGCGATAGAAATCGGTTTAGTCGTGAAAACGTACAACAGAGCTACTTTTGCATTTATAACATTAGTTTGAATGCAAGTAAATGGGTGAATTGATAAATTAAGGTAATATTGCAGGGATGGTCCTTTGGAATAATGTAGCTGCAGTACGGGATTAAAGTTCACTGACAGTTTATTCAGATCAGTCACAAACTTACCCCAAATAGTGGCCTTAAAAGCAGACAGTTATTAAAACAGAAAAGCACTACAAGATCAGTTGACTGACCTAGCAGTGTGTTCCCAGGCTATAATGAATGTAAGCCAAAGTGTTGTACAGTGTACCCAAATAGCTCGAACTGAATTAATTGCTGAAAGCTCGGCAAGTCTATTCAAGACAACCTACAATAACCAATTCACCACTACAAAAGTCCTAGGTAGGTACACATCACAGTAATTCTATGCTCTAACACTTTGTCATGTTGCTTATTGGTCGCACAAACCTTACCAAATAACCTTACATACCAAGACACGAACATCAAAAGACCATGAACCAAGTTCACCTTGCCTATTTAAAACTTTTGTCACATGCAGAACTACTAAAGTCAAGTTAGCTTCTTATATCTGGACCATCACACTAAGTACTCATTTTATGACCTTAACATATTTCATTATGTGCACTTACAGTAATTAGTAGATTTATATTACATTATAATATACTAAACATTGCATAACAATAAACTTTGATTTACACTTTATACAGCATAAAAGGAATGTCAAAAGCTAATTGAACTTATGTCTTTATTTAGCTTGCCGCTGTTGTGCTATACTAATCAAATAGTCATCTTACAAACATTAACTTACTAAATCCTTATTAAGAGAACACAAAAAATTGCTGTGCCAGTACGATGTTCTCCTTAAATATGTCCAAATTCTGAGGTATGTTTCACCTTTCCTCCCTTACCTAATTTAAATGTGGTTTACATTTGCAATGCTCCCATAAAGATTTCACTGCCATATATACACCATGTGATCAAAAATATCTGGACACCTGGCTGAAAATGACTTACAAGTTTGTGGCGCCCTCCATCGGTAATGCTGGAATTCAGTATGGTGTTGGCCCACCCTTAGCCTCCTTGATGAGAGCTTCCACTCTCGCACGGGTATGTTCAATCAAGTGCTGGAAGGTTTATTGGGGAATGGGAGCCCATTCTTCACAGAGTGCTGCCCTGAGGAGAGGTATCGATGTCAGTCAGTGAGGCCTGTCATGTAGTTGGCGTTCCAAAACATCCCAAAGGTGTTCTATAGGATTCGGGTCAGGACTCTGTGCAGGCCAGTCCATTGCAGGGATGTTATTGTCGTGTAACCAATCCGCCACAGACCGTACATTACGAACAGGTGCTCAATCGTGTTGAAAGATGGAATCGCCATACCCAAATTACTCTTCAACAGTGGGAAGTAAGAAGGTGTGTAAAATGTCATTGTAGGCCTGCACTGTGTTAGTGCCATGCAAAACAACAAGGGGTGCAAGCGCCATCCATGAAAAACACAACCACACGATAACGCCTCTGCCACCAAATTTTACTGTTGGCACTAACACGCTGGCAGATGACGATCACCGGGCATTCGCCATATCCACACCCTGCCATTGGATCACAGCATTTTGTACCTTGGTTCGTCACTCCACACAACATTTTTTCCATTGTTCAATCGTCCAATGTTTACGCTACTTACACCAAGTGAGGGGTCGTTTGGCATTTACCAATGTGATGTGTGCTTTATGGGCAGCCACTTGACCATGAAACCCGTTCTCTCACCTCCTGCCTAACTGTCATAGTACTTGCAGTGGATCCTGATGCAGTTTGGAATTCCTGTGTGATGGTCTGTATAGGTGTCTGCCTATTACACATTATGACCCTCTTCAGTTGTCGCTGGTCTCTGTCAGTCAACAGATGGGGTCGGGTACATGTCCCTTCACCTCTCCACTTCACTATCGCATCAAAAAACAGTGGACTAGAGATGTTTAGGAGTGTGGGAATCTTGCATACAGACCTATGACACAAGTGACACCCAATCACTTGACCACGTTCGAAGTCCATGACTTCCACAGAGCACCCCATTCTGCTCTCTCATGATGTCTAATGACTACTGAGGTCGCTGATATGGAGTACCTGGCAGAACAATGCACCTAATATGAAAAATGTATGTTTTTGGGGGTGTCCGGATACTTCTGGTCACATAGTGTATTTCCATATGTTGAACTATAATTGCGCATTGTGATAATGATACATTGAAATGCTTCATAAATCTGATAAGCCAAGTCTTATGATCTTCCTAGAGGTGTCCGGGGAAAAAAATGCCCAACACGAATAAATCAACCAGATAAATTTCTAATATTATCAATCTGACTTGAAATATAAAAATTATTTAAATAGTGTTATAGAAATAGTCAGTTTAATGTAACAGTGGTGTGAAACAGTTTCTGTTCATGACCAATATTAATATTTTTCTGCTTATGCTTATACAGGGTGTGGCAATAAAGTAATGAGACTGATTTTCTTTGCAAGATGTGGCAACCCTGCAGGCTTGCGTAGGCACAATATCTTTAACCTTCGTCTATAAGCTTCATCTATTCCAAGCGGCACATCGATGCAACTGCTCAGTCATGAGTTGTGCTGTAAAAAGTTAACACGTGTTTGTGTGTCTCATCACGGAAATGGAGCTGCATAATATTGCGCAATGGTATGCCATTTCTTTTTGCATTACATTAGGTGAAAACGGAAAAACAACTTACAGTAAGCTTCAGAAGGCTTTTGGAGAGGAGGTTATGTCAAGAGCTCAAGTTTTTTGTTAGCATAAAATGTTTAGTGAAGGCAGAACGAATGTTGAAGATGAGGACCGCAGTGGACAACCATCAACCTCTTTGATTCCAAGGTAATTGTTCATTAAGAGTGGGTGCCTCCTGGACAAACAGTTAATCAATATTACTGCAAAGAAATCTTAGAAAGACTTCGTAAAAGAGTTCTTCGTGTCCGTGCCAACATTGCTGATAATTGGATTTTGCATCACGATAATGCTCCATCCCATACTGCCCTGTCAGTACAGCAATTTTTACCCTCAAAACAAATTTCAGTACTACTACAGCTATCTTATTCACCAGATATCGCTCCATGCGACTTTTTTCTATTTCCAAGAGTCAAAACGGCAGTCAAGGGACACCATTTTCAAACCACACAAGAGATCCAAAAAGCTCTGACGAGGGCCTTGGAGGATATTACAGAAGATGAGTTCCAGAAATGTTACCATCAATGGCAGAAGTGCTGGAAAAAGTGTGTGTAATCAGAAGGGAACTACTTTGAAGGAGACAACATTAAACTTGACAGAAATGGTAACCAACATTTCATTACTTGGGTTGTCGGGTGTTCTGCCGGATATCAGCGTTGTACTTGCACGATATTTCGGTAGCACAGCTCGTTACCTTCGTCAAGTACGTCCTGACACTACTCCTCGAGTGGACCTGGTCCAGTATTTGTGCCTGTGCCCCCCCCCCCCCCTCCCTCTTCACCACACGTTCCCTCCGCGGTCTGCGCCTGCTTGCTGCGATCTTCTGGAGCATTGCCGTTCCCTTTTCCATCTGCTGCAGTCCTGGGTGTCCTCTTTGCGGTCCACGCCCGCCAACACGCTCCAGGGTGTTCCATCTTCGGTCTGATGCGTTTGGAATCCCGTCTGTGGTACTAGGCATTCCCCCTGTGGTCCTCTGCCACTCACTGTGATCTGCTGGAGTGTTGCCATTCCAGTTTTGGTCCACTGCGGTTCTAGATGTTGCCTCTGTGGTCCACACCCATCAGACACGACACTGGGTGTTCCATCTTCGGTCTGGTGTGCACCAGACTCATTGCTTTCCCACACCAGATTGTGGGCATTGGCATCACAACCAACCAAGAGTTGTTCATTCAGTTGTGAGCAGCTGTCTACCAGTTTCCTCGCTTCCTGGGAATGAGCAGCAAGGACCTTGTAAGGGATGTAAGCTGAGGCCAATATAATTTCCCATATTTCCTATGTTACACTGTTTCATCCTGATAGTCACTAAATTCAAGAACAGAAGTCCACCATCAGCATGAATGAAATTTCATTCTTGATAAAAATAGTTGAACTGGAATTTTTTTAGGTTTCTGGAATAAATCAGATTATCTCTAATTGCTCTGAGTCCTGATATACCTCTTTCATACAAGGTCCAGCACAGCAGGGGCAGGTTCTGTTGTGAGGATCCGGATCAGAATGGTCAACTGAAATGATAAAATAACAGATTCCAAAAAGAATTTTGGAGGGCTTACACATGAAACAGGATGCACATGTGAGACATAAGAAAGCAACCAATTGCTTGGAAAGGTGGCCATTATGACCAAAGTCCTGAGAATAGCACATGAGAGTGGAAGAAGCATCTGTTAGCTGATCAGGTGCCGGCACGCAAGAGACCAAAGCAACCGCACTCCATCCTGTGCATGCCCATGTCTGGGCACCATCTGATCCTCTCTCATACCCTCACTGACTAGGGATTTGAATGAACTCCACTGAAGGCATCCCTCATTCAGCAATCCTTAATGTGTGAACAATAATAGGTCAGCAGCATTTGCTGAAGTTATGGGTGTGCTGTGAGCAGTTTGTGCAGCACCTCAGCTTATAGCAAAAGAATTGTTCCCTGCCTTGGGACAAGACCTTTGAATTCCCTCCATTTACGTTTAGGGGGCCACTCTTTGCCTTTCTTTTCATTTTGTTCTTTGAGAATGTTTCTCCTCAGAGCCCCCAGATAAGTACTGACCATGGCTATATAACAAAATTTGGAAATTGTTGAGGAGGCATAGACTGTTGGACTCCTGGTTCAAAAAAGAATATGCAACTGATGACAGAAAAATGTTAGTAAAGTTCATGCATATGTAAAAAAAATTGAAGCATGAAGCAGTCAACAGTTACCACTATCATAGCCTAACAAAAGATCTTGCCAAGAAACTGATAAAATTTTGTTCTTACATAAAATTGTTAAGTGGATTGAAGGTTTCTGTGCAGTCATTCACTGATCAGTCTGATGTGGTAACAGAAGACAGCAAAAAAGATAGTTGTAGTTTGAAATTTTACATTTAAGAAATCATTCACACTGGAAGATTGTTCAAACATTCTATTGTCTAACCATCACAGAGACACATGAATAATAGGCATCCATGGCATAGAGCAGCAACTGAAAAATTGGAAGACAAATAAGTCACCAGGTCTAGGTGGGATCCCAGTTCAGTTTGACAGAGGGATACTCTATGGCACTGACCCCTTACTTTGCTTGCATTTATTGTGTATCTCTCACCCAGCACAAAGTCCCAAGCAAATGGAAAAAAGTGCAGTTGGCTCTTGTATATAAGAAGGTAAAAGATCAAACCCTCAAAATTAAAGACCAATATCTTTAACAAAGATTTGCTACATAATTCTTAAACATATTCTCAGTTTGAATATAATAAATTTCCTTAAGATGGAAAATCTTCTGTCCTGCAAACCATGGATGAAAGGCAACAGGCAGATTCCACACTCCTATATTTCCAGCGAGCATATGATACGGTTTCCCACTGCAGACCTCTAAGACAACATGCATCAGTGTTGCATAATAACACACATCACAGCTGTGGCAACGTTGTCAGCTGAACATGTGTGGTGTGGGGAACTTTGCAAAGAGTTTTCCAACGAGAGAGAGAGAGAGAGAGAGAACTGATTGGGAAAAATAAGAGCCAAGGCAAATCATCCACAATGAAACAGTTAAAGTTATACATTAATCTATTTAAGATTTGACTGTATGTTTATTGAATGTATAGTTGAATTTGGTATTAAAAACAAAAAATATTTGAGTAGCACAGTGTGGAAATGGAAGGTATAAACATAGTAACTCACTTGACTAGTGTGTGTGGATTCCAGCAATGTAATGACCTAATAACAAAAAAGTGGATTTTATAACAATTATGAATAAAAAATATTTTAATGTTTGTGATAAATAATTTTCAATGAATATAATTTGAATGAGAAACATGTATGACTCTTTGCAGCCAAATGTGGTTGGCTGCAGATACTTTTGACTGGAGTAGTTGGTCATGTGACTTGCTGAGCTGAGAGAGTGCAGAGTTGTTTTCACAATCTTTTGCTGGTCGATGCCGAAGTGGTAAGTTTGTTTACATGCCAAAGTGTTGCTTTTGCATGTGAGCTGAATAATGCGTTTTGGGAGTCCATTTTTAACATTCAGTTAAAAATACGTTTGAGTGATTCATTCGATGTTTCTGAAATACCAGTAGCTGGTTGTCTTTTGTACACAATGTAACCTTTTTTTTTTTTTTTTATTAATTCACATATACATAATTTGCCTGCAAACTTGTAGACACATGACGAGTTCAATTTATTCTTGGAATAATATTGTATTGATGGATCTCCTGTTGACCTAGCTCTCAAATGTGAGCTATTGTCAATAAATCAAGTGTTACAAAAGTGCTGATGTGTTTGTTTTCATAATTTGCTGACTACGATGCATTGGCCACTTGGTAAAAACTAAAATTAACATGCAGTAAATGCAATGATGGACAACCAATCCCCTAAGTAAATAAACCATTTGTAGGTTGTTCACTTACCCCTTCAGTAGAAAGGTAGCATTGATTCCTGTTATTGGAGTTCAGTAGGCACGACAGGTGTTTACTTGTGCACGCTACTCTCCCGGTATGTTGCAGACCATTAATGATGGTAAAAGCATGCAGATTAGTTTCTCAGTTACGTGAGTGGCTCGACTTCTTAAAGCAATAGAAACAAGTCTGTTGTCCTCAATGGCAAGTGTTCATCAGAGACAATGATTCATCAGGAGTGCCCCAGGGATGTGTGACAGGACCCCTCTTATTCTCTATACACATGAATGACCTGACAGGGTTAGCAGCCATCCGCAGTTGTTTATTGATGATGCTGAGGTGTATGGGAAGATGTCATTGAATGACTGTTGGAAGAAACAAAATGAATGAAATGAAACAAGCACATAAAGATGGTAGTAGGGAAGATAGATTGTCAACTTCCATTTAATGGGAGAATGTTAGGAAAGTGTGGTCCATATGTGAGGAGACCACATATAGAACACTAGTGTGAACCATTCTTGAGTACTGTTGAGTGTCTGGGATCCTCACCAAGCCAGATTAAAAGGAGATATTGAAGGAATTCAGAAAAAGGCTGCTAGATTTCTTACCTGTATGTTCAGTCAACAGTTGAGTGTTGCAGAGATGCTTCGTGAGCTCAAATGGGAATCCCTGGAGAGAAGATGACATTTTTTTGTGGAACACTATTGAGAAAATGTAGCGAAATGGGATTTGAGAGTGAATGCAATGATCCTGCTGCCACCAGTGTACAGTTCACGTCAGGACCATAACATAAGATAAGAGTTATTAGGGCTCGTATGGAGGCTTACTGACAGTCATTTTTCCCTAGCTCTAATTGCAAGTAGAACAGGAAGGGAAATGTCTAGCAGTGGTAAAAGAAACCATGCACCAAACAAGGCCTTGCAGCATATGTATAGAGAAGTAGATTTGATTTGGACTTGGTTCAAGTTCCCAGTAACGATTTCCACTTCTTGGACTGGTCTGTTACCTGATTCAGTTGTGGAAACAGTTTCCGGAAATCTAGGAATATGGAACCTGCCTGTTGCCCTTCATCCATGGTTCACAGGATATAGTGTGAGTGAATAGTAATCTGAGTTTCACATAAGCAGTGCTTTCTAAATCAGTGCTGATTTGTGGGCAGAACCTTTTCTGTCTCAAGGAAATTTTTTATATTCAAATTGAGAATATGTTGAAGAATTCAGCAGCAAATCACTGTTAAGGAAACTGGTCTTTAGTTTTGTGAGTTCATTCTTTTACCCCTCTTACATACACAAGTCACCTACTTTTTTTTCAGTGCTGGGCAAGAGATGCACAATAAAGTAACAGCCAATGCTGCAGAGTACTCTCTGTAAAACTGAACTGAGATTCCATCTGGACCTGGTGACTTATTTGTTATCATCCCTGATGCTGAGGTGTTTGAGATCTCATCAAATCCCTCAGTTTTTGATTTATTTTCTGTGTTCTCCATTTTGATCCCACCAGAATTAAGGGTATTTCACAACAGAGTTGCATGCAGTGAATGGCTAATTACTCATGGAGGTCACCCAGCTTTCATGAGACCCTGTTCACAACACATCTTCCCATGTGCCATGCACCCTTTGGTATGGATCTCATCATGCCAGGGCTGGTATCTGGGGAATTGGGGAAAGACTATGGGGAATGGATGTGAGAGAGATGGGGCATTGTGGAACATACATCTTCTGGCTCATCCAGTGAGACTTGTTTGGCGTAGGAGACCATGCCAGTAACTGCACTACAACTGGCATAGCCCTAAACTTCACACAAACATGCACCATCAGTGCTATGACAAGGCAGTGTCCCCCACAGATGGCCACTCATCCTTACTTCATTAATCAATTCATCCCAATTATTTACCATGTACACTCATTGGCACATGCATATAATCAATGAATATTTCACTATCTACAATCATGGCTGCAGTTGTTATTAATAATAGTACTTAATTCACTTTGGATAGGCTTATCAATATTATTTGTGCAATGTTCATTATTTATAAGTGCACTTGCACTTGCTCCTTCCTCACAGTTACATTTATTGTTACTAATTCTTTTGCCCCTTGAGTTCACATCACCTCTACTTTCCCTTCTGATGAAACTAATGTGTCTGTTTCAGATATTTCAGAAATTTTAGATGAAACTAAACCCGCGCTGATTTTAACATCTTATGGCTCAGCCACCCAATTTCTGTCAAACATTTTTCCAATATGAAAATTAAATCAACTTGATCATAATTAAACTTAGTTTTATTCCATTAATCATAGTGATTTCTTATATTCCATTTACTCTTTTACTATATCCCCTAAAATGTTCATTACCTACAATAGTATCCATGTGACATACTCCCCTCTCTTTCCTCTCCCTGTTACAATCATTTCTTTTCTTACTGTATGCCTGTCTATCCCTATTCATTGCATAATTATAAGTCACCTGTGGGCCCTAAATGAAGCACTAGGTAGTTTCATGACTGTCTCCTGAAAATTGTCATCCAGTAGTCAGTTATGCCTTGCCACTTGCCTATCATTATTTCTTGTTGGCTCAAAAGTTTTCCTTCTTCCCCAAAAATTTCTGTTTTATCCTTGCTGCCTATTTCTCCAGTCCCTATCCTGATTATTGTGTCTGCACCTCTCATACCTCCACTTATGATGACTGTGCCTATTAAAATTGTTATTGCTGTTATTTCCTCTATCTTGATTCCTACCATTCTCTTTCTATTCAACAAATCTTGTTCTATAACATATTGCCCTATCCATATTTTCAACAGAGTTGAGAAATTCTTTCTCAGAGTCATTACAATTGTGGATGAGTTCACATTCAAAGACTCTGGAAGCTTTCTTTTCAAAGTTGACTTTTCTGTTCATACATCCACCCATTCAAAAAATCATTCTGCAGTCTCAGTTGCTTTACCTGCATTCAATACTTATTTAACAATATTCAAATGTTTTGTGACCCGCAAGCTGTTCATAATTCTGATTAGCCCATGTCTGAGCTCCCCCTATAACTGCCTTTTTACAAATTTAATTATAGTAATTTCATTCATGAAATCTACAGAACTATCCTTACATGCAACCAAGAAACCTACCACATGATACCTATTCTCTCCACTAAAAGATTTGGTCTGGAACCCTTTTCCCACAGGGTAGCCTAACATTAAATTACTGTGTCCTGCTGCTACATTATTAACAGTTTCTGTCAATATATTTATTTCCCCTTCTAATTTGGTCTTAGTACTATTTATTCCTTTGTGGTGTTCGGAAATCTCTACCTTGACTGACTTGAATTCTGCATCTATTTGCCTTTTATGCATTTTGCTTTTGTTCTTGCGCCTAAACCTGCCTCACAAGATTATTTTGTGCAGCTTCCACCTTAGTACTAAGCCTTTCTCTACCCCCCCCCCCCCCCCCAATCCTCTGCTTAACTTTCTCTAAAAATATAAACTAATCTCAAATTCACTCTCAAGCTCTGTGAATCTGGCTTCCAACTGATCACATTTTTTCACTTACTTACCTTTTTTTCACCACTAATTCAGATTTAATGCTCCTTATTTTGAATTCATAATCCCAAAATTAGATCCCATTTTCCTAAAATTATTACCATATTCAATTAACATGTTCATGATTACTGTTAGTTGGTTTTCTAATACACATTTCTGCTTCTTCCCTTTGTATTCTAGGACTGCGTGCATCACTCCCTGACCCTTCTAATTCACAATTACTCAGTGATTTTTTTTTTAAATTTAATTGGAAAAAATGCAATTGCTGCTGTATTTAACCCTGTAATTTACTGCTATAGTGCAATGTGCTGCTGAGGGTGATTCCTTGGATTGCTGTCTGCAGTGTAGAGATGGTGTGGGAGGTGGCAGCATGGGGCAGTGGCACAGAGATGCTGTGGCACAGAGGCAGCAGCACAGTGTGGTCAGGCAATGGTGTGGATAAGCACCTTGGCACTGAGATGCTGTGGCATGGAGGCAACATTAAAATGTTGCCCTGAAACAGCTGCAGCATGGACAGGCAGTGGCTTGGATGTGGCAGCCCTGTGAAGGCTGTGGCATGAACATGCAATGACATGAAACTTGTGATGCAGACATCGTGATACAAAAATGAGGTGACGTAGACAGTGTAGACATACTACAGCATTGTGAATACTGCTGTCTACTGCCACACCAAATGTGCTCCCACACACAATGATTTCACTGCTACTACTGCAGTGTTTATAGCTCAAAGTCCACACATAAACTAACTATTGCTAAGACCTCAAAACTTTTATTGGGACACCAAATCCCAAAATAATCTTGAAATGGATTGCAACTACAGTCCTTTCCTGGAATAGCTAACTTAACTACAGCTTCACTGGGAATTTGGTAACTTATAAAATAATGTGCAATTAATCACCAGTTGTTATCGGTTTGTTGCTGCATAGCCATGAAGGGTAAATACACATCCTTCAATTTGTAATGGCTCACCTACAAATTAGTGGTTTGGTCATGTGCCGTTCCTTTAAGCGCTCCCAGAAACATCAATCTTTCATAAGGCACAGTTAGCGGACAATTAGTTAAAATTTTATATAATAATATAAGCAAATGAATGGATTAACAAATAGAGGAGATATTAGAGGACTGATCCCTTGGGATGATGATGTAGCTGAGTCACAGGATTAAATTTCACTCTCAGGTTGTTCATATCAATCTCAAAGTTACTCAAAAGGCTAATACAGGGTGTTCATAAATTAGTTACATGAAAGTGACCTTTGATTGTGAAAAAGGTAAATAACTTACAGAAATATGTGATAGAGCTCTGAATACAATACAGCTTCAACTTTTATTTAAACTGTTCAATGTGCATGCATTATATATCATAAAAAATGTCCGATCTGTAATCAGTTTCTTGATGTACAGAGGCAACTGCTTGTGTTATCCACTGTTGCAGTTCATCAACATTTCCTGAAAGTAGAGGAACAAACACTCTTTCTTTGATGTAACTGTATATACAGAAGTCCACTGGGGTTAAATCAGGTGATCGTGGTGGTCAGAATATTGTTCCACCGTGTCCAACCTAAGACAGCACATTCCTGTGGAGATACATGACAACTTCATGATGGTAATGTGGTGACACACCGTTTTGCTGGAAAATAAATTCTGTGCCCTTATCCTATTGTAATTGAGATATTAGATAATGTTGTAGCATGTCTAGGTATGATATGGAGAACTTGTGCAATTTCCGCATCAGAGACTGCTGACTGACACTGACCCTGCATCCTATGTGATACACAGCCAGTTTCAGTCAAATGATTGTACTAATTAATAACAGTTTGTCTTTGAGGTCGTGGCTTGCAATATTTAGTTCTGAATTGTCTCTAAATTGTAGCAGCAGATTTGAACTCATAAAACTATACAGAAACTGCAGATGCTCTGTCCCATTATGCTACTCCATGATGATTGTTGGAATAACTCATTTGTGCATGCCATCTAGTGGGAACACTGGGAATTGACAGTGTCAGGCCGAAATAAAACTTGAAAATTTATTGCATTCAGTGCTATATCCAAATTTCCTGTAAGTTATACACTCATTTTACAATTGAAGGTTACTTTCGTATACCTAAGACAGAACAGCAATAAAAGATCAACTGACTAACCTAGCAGAGTATTCACAAGCAATAATGAATGTAAACCAAAGGCACTGTGCAGTGCACCCAAAGACCTCAAATTTAATTAAATTCTGAAAAGTAAGCAAGCCCATTCAGGACAAATGTTGTTGTTGTTGTGGTCTTCAGTCCAAAGAGTGGTTTGATGCAGCTCTCCATGCTACTCTGTCCTGTACAAGCCTCTTCATCTCTGAGTAACTACTGCAATCTACATCCTTCTATATCTGCTTACTGTATTCATCTATTGGTCTCCCTCTATGATTTTTACCCCCCCCCCCTTGCACACACTTCCCTCCAGTACTAAATTGGTGATCCCTTGATGCCTCAGAATGTGTCCTACCAAGCAGTCCCTTCTTCTAGTCAGGCTGTACCACAAATTTCATTTCTCCCCAATTCTATTCAGTAACTTACTTCCTCACTAGTTACATGAAATACCCATCTAATCTTCAGCATACTTTTGTAGCAATACATTTCAAAAGCTTCTATTCTTTTTTTGTTTAAACTGTTTATCATCCATGTTTCACTTTCATACAAGGATACACTCCATACAAATACCTTGGGAAAAGACTTCCTAACACTTCAATCTGAATTTGATGTTAACAAATTTCTCTTCTTCAGTAATACTTTTCTTGCCATTACCAGTCTACATTTTATAGCCACCCTAGTTTGACCATCAGCAGTTATATTGCTGCCCAAATAGCTAAACTCATCCACTACTTTAAGTGCCTCATTCCTAATGTATTTCCCTCAGCATCACCTGATTTATTTCAGCTACATTCCATTATCCTTGTTTTGCTTTTGTTGATGTTCATCTTATATCCTGCTTTTAAGACACTGTTCATTCTGTTTAACTGCTCTTCCAAGTCCTGTGCTGTCTCTGACAGAATTACAATGTCATGAGCAAACTTCAAAGTTTTTATTTCTTCTCCCTGGACTTTAATTCATACTCCAAATTTTTATTTTGTTTCCTTTACTGCTTGCTCAATATACAGATTGAATAACATCAGGGATAGGCTACAACCCTGTCTCACTTCCTTCTCAAACACTGCTTCCCTTTTGTGCCCTTCAACTCTTATAACTGCCGCTGGTTTCTGAAAAAAATGTAAAATAGCCTTTCACTCCCTTGTTTTACCCCTGCCACTTTTAGAATTTGAAAGAGAGTATTGCAGTCAACATTGTCAAAACCTTTCTTTAAGTCTAAAAATCCTGTAAATGTAGGTTTGCCTTTTCTTAACCCATCTTCTATGAGAAGTTGCCTCTCATGTTCTTACATTTCTCCAGAAGCCAAACTGATCTTCTCTGAGGTCCTCTTCTACCAGTTTCTCCAGCCTTCTGTTAAGGCTTTGTATTAGTATTTTGCAACTGTGGCCTATTACACTGATAGTTTGGTAATTTTCACATTTGTCAGCACCTGCGTCCTTTGGAATTGGAATTATTGTGTTCTTCTTGAAGTCTGAGGGCATTTTGCCTGTCTCATATATCTTGCTCACCAGATGGAAGAGTTTTGTCATGGCTGGCCCTCCCAAGGCTATTGGTAGCTCTAATGAAATGTTGTCTACACCTGGTTTTTTTTTTTACTTAAGTCGTTCTGTGATTTGTCAAATTTTTCATGCAATATCATAGCTCCCATCTCATCTTTACCTACATCCTCTTCCATTTCCAAAATATTGCCCTCAAGTACATCACCCATGTATAGGCCATCTATTACTCCTTCCACCTTTCTGCTTTCCCTTCTTTGCTTAGGACTGGTTTTCCATCTGAGCTCTTGTATTCATACAAGTGGTTCTCTTTTCTCCAAAAGTCTCTTTAATTTTCCTGTAGGCAGCATCTATCTTACCCCTAGTGATCTATGTTTCTATATCCTTATGTTTGTCCTGTAAACATTCCTGGTAAGCCATTGTGCACTTCATGTTGATCTCATTTTTTAGACGTTTGTATTCCTTTTTGCCTGCTTCATTTACTGCATTTTTATGTTTTATCCTCTCATTGATTAAATTTGGTATCTCTTGTGTTAACCAAGGATTGCTACTAGCCCTCATCTTTTTACCTACTGATCTTCTGCTGCCTTCACTATTTCATCTTTCAAAGTTACCCATTCTCCTTCTACTGTATTTCACTCTCCCGTTCTTCTCAGTCATTCCCTAATGCTCCCGCTGAAACTCTCTATGACCTCTGGTTCTTTCAGTTCATTCAGGTCCCATCTCCTTAAATTCCTGCCTTTTTGCAGTTTCTTCAGTTTTAATCTGCAGTTCATAAGCAATAAATAGTGGTCAGAGTCCACATCTGCCCCTGAAAATATCTAACAATTTAAAACCTGGTTCTGAAATCTCTGTCTTACCATTAGGTAATCAATCTAAAGCCTTCTGGTGGCTCCAGGTCTCTTCCACATATACTTCTTCCATGATTCTTGAACCAGCGTTAGTTATGATTAAATTATGCTCTGTGCAAAATTCTACAAGGTGGCTTCCTCTTTCATCCCCCTCCCCCCCCCCCCCCCCCAGTCCATATTCACCAACTAGTTTTCCTTCTCTTCTTTCTCCTGCTATCGAATTCCATTCCCCCAGGACTGTTAAATAATTGTCTCCCTTAACTATCTGAATACTTTCTTTTATCTCATCATACATTTCTTCAATCTCCTCTTCTGCAGAGCTATTTGGCATATAAACTTGTACTACTGTGATCGGTGTGGACTCTGTGTCCATCTTGGCTACAATAATGTGTTCACTATGCTATTCATAGTACCTTATCCACATACCAATTTCTTTATTGTTTATTAAACCTACTCCTGCATTGCCCCTATTTGATTTTGTATTTATAACCCTGTATTCACCTGACCAGAAGTCTTGTTCCTCCTGCCACCAAACTTCACTAGTTCCCACTATGTCTAACTTTAACCTATCTATTTCCCTTTTTAAATTTTCTAACCTACCTACCTGATTAAGGGATCTGACATTTCACACTCCAATCCATAGAATGCCAGTTTCCTTTCTTCTGATGATGATGTCTTCCTGAGTAGTCACTGCCCAGAGATCCAAATGGAGGACTATTTTACCTCCAGAATATTTTATCCAAGAGGGAACCATCATAATTCAACCATACAGTAAAGCTGCATGCCCTATGGAAAAATTACCGCTGTAGTTTCACTTTTCTTTCAGCCGTTCGCAGAACCAGCACAGCAAGCTGTTTTGGTTAATGTTAGAAGGCCAGATCAGTCAATCATCCAGACTGTTGCCCCTGCAACTACTGAAAAGGCTGCTGCCCCTCTTGAGAAACCACACATTTGACTGGCTTCTCAACAGATACCCCTCCGTTGTGGTTGCACCTATGGTAGGGCTATCTGTATAGCTACCGAGCGAGGTGGCGCAGTGGTTAGCACACTGGACTCGCATTCGGGAGGACGACGGTTCAATCCCGCATCCGGCCATCCTGATTTAGGTTTTCCGTGATTTCCGTAAATCGCTTCAGGTAAATGCTGGGATGGTTCCCTAGAAAGGTCACGGCCGATTTCCTTCCCCATCCTTCCCTAATCCGAGCTTGTGCTCCGTCTCTAACGACCTCGTTGTCGACGGGACGTTGAACAGTGAACTCCTCCTCCTCCTCCTCTGTATAGCTGAGATACACAAGCCTCCCCACTGACAGTAACATTTATATGGTTCATTGGGGGAGAGGGGGGGGGGTTAAGACAAATACAATACCCAATTCAGTTTCACAAATGTTCAATTACTGATAATTGTACTAGCACTCATTGTTCAAATATTTTCTAAGTCCCGACAAATAAATACACATCAAAATAATTGTGTTCCAACTAATACTTTGTCACACAGCTAACTGGCTACTCAAACTTTACAAACAATCTTACCCACCAAGGCAGAACATCAAAAGAACATGCATCATTCTCATCCTGCCTATTTAAAACTTTCATCACAAGACCCACCACTAAAGTCAAGTAAGCATCTTGTATCTAACCACTGTACTAAAGAGTGTGCATTTTATTATCTTGACATATTTCACTATATACACTTACAATAATTTGAAGACTGATACAATATAACATACTAAGCATCACAGAAGAGTTAACTTTGATTTGCATTATATACATCACAAAAGGAACAACAAAAGCTAGTCAAACTCATGTCTTTATTCAGCTTGCCACTGCCATATTGCACTATTGAAATAGTCATCTTACAAACAATTCCAAGCTTTTGATGATATCCAGCATCATCTTTGTCAAGGACTAACACCGGACTCATGAGCTGGCAAGGTTCCCTCTTTTATACCCCCAGAATGGCATCCAATTGACTGGATTATGTCACGAGTGCACATGCAGAAGTGGTGCACTCTATGTTCATAGATTTTGCTTGCGCGCTCTATCTAGCATTGCATGCAGTGCCATCCATCGCATCAGGTGTTGAACTGCAGTAAGTATTCCTCTTTGTTTTTTTATGAAAGGAGTCTGCCATGAAGAACTTTGTAGCCATATTAACTTACTAAATTCTTGTTAAGCAGGTATAAAAAAATTGTAGTAAAAGGATTAATTATTCATGCTGATGCCAATCTACAGTGTATCTGTGAAGAACTGTGAGTTTTGGCACTACTTTCTGAAATAATAAATTACTTTATTTATAACAGCTGTATCTCCTCAACGTTAAAATAAATATTGCCATTTTATAGCTTGCATCAATACCTATCCAGCCACATGCCTTACACACATGTGATGTATCTGCAGCTCATTATCACTTTAATAAAGAATTTTGCATATAAATGCCAATAACTTTGTTCATATTTACTCATACTTTGTAAGGATGGTAATAACTTCAGTGAATTAATCTTATGAGATTTCATCACTTTCATCAGACTTTCTGTTGTATGTCTGGAAGTGGTATTTGTGTTTTTAATGAATATTCAAAGCTTTTAGCTTTTGAACAGTCAGAGCCTGACCATACTACTCAGCATTCACAAGCACGTAGCAGTACAGTTTGCCCCAACCATCATGGGATTTCCCACACAGTGACCTGCTGGACAGCAACTCCCATTGCCTTCCAAGGCTTATTGCAGTGACTCTGAGCACTCCTCAGTGCTTGCTTGCCTACCTGATTCAGTCAGTTCATGGAAACTTGCCAACTATATGATTCTCAGCCAAACTCTGAAATTTTTAAATGCCTTGCACAGCAGACTCACCTCTCATATGATGTCACAGCTGCATGGTTTTAGATAGATTATATAAAGGCAACACAAAGTTTTCAGAACCTGATTATGAGTTGTAAAACATTTGCAGGAGCAGTTGTAGAATCTGACAATGATTTATTGGTTAGAAACAGCAGAGTAAAACTGAAGAGGCTGCAAGAAGATATTAAATTAAGGATATGGGGCCCGCATAAAGTAAAAGATCCTGAGACTCTGCAGAGTTTCAGTGAGAGCATTAGTCAACAATCATCTGAAATGGGAAAGGAATACAATTTAAGGTGAATGGGAAGGCTTCAGGGATGAATTATTGAAGGCAACAGAGAATAAATAGGCAGAAATGCAAGGCTAGTAGAAATCATTGTTAACACAGGAGAAATTAAATGTAACTGATGACAAAGAAAACAAAACATAGGTGACAAAAGTAAATACAGACATCCAAAAATGACATTGATAGACAATGTAAATTGGCTAGAGGACAAATACAATTCTGTACATGTATGCATAACTAGGAGAAAGATCAACACCACCTCTAGGAAAATTAGAGAGACCTTTGGAGAAAAGAAAAGCTCCAAAATGACTATCAAGAGCTCAGATGGCAAACCAGTAAGCCAACTAAGCGAAGAAGAAAATGTTTGAAGAAATATGTAGAAGGGCGAAAAGCTCCAAAATGGCTATCAAGAGCTCAGATGGCAAACCAGTAAGCCAACTAAGCGAAGAAGAAAATGTTTGAAGAAATATGTAGAAGGGGTATACACGGAAATGAACTTGAAGGTGATGAGCACTACCTTATTTCAGTCTATTCTAGCAATCACTCCTCAATGATTTTCATATAATTATTATGATGGCCTAGATGTGTCATTAACATGAAACTATCAGGTAAGACATTAAGAAAAAACAGCACTGGCTGCGAAGCATTGCATTGCAAATGTGCCGCATGCTCAGCTAGGTGAAACTCTTACTCTTTCCATCTCTCCTATCATATGCATTCTGCAAACTGAACAGCTTACTCATCAGAAGGTTTTTCCATATGTGAACAAAGCATCAACAATAGCTTTTTTGTTGTCATTTGGCAGAAGTTATTTTTCTTTTTTCTGATTATTATAGACTGAATGACAATTTTACTTAAGAATGATGTATTAAAGACTTTACTGTCAGCATATTGTGTTTAATTTTACATTCCATGCTTTCATTCTTTATGCCTTTGCAGTGCAATTTCCAGTGACTGTGCATTGATTCACTGCACAGTTCAGTTGAATGATATCAGGTTTATATTACTTGCACCTTACTGAATTTCTCTGTGAAAGTTTGCATTTCATACTACACTGAATTGCTAAGGAAACTGATATAGGCACGTGTATTCAAATACAGAGATATATAAACATGTAGAATATGGCATTGCAGTTGGCAATGCCTATATAACACAAGTGTCTGGCGCCATTGTTAGATTGGTTACTGCTGCTGTAATGGCAGGTCACCAAGATTTAAGTGAGTTTGAATGTGGTGTTATAGATGGTGCATGAGCGATTGGACACAGCATCTCTGAGGTAGCGATGAAGTGGATATTTTCCCGTATGACCATTCCACGAGTGAACCGTGAATATCAGGAATCCAGTAAAATATCAAATCTCCGACATCGGTGAGGCCGGAAAAAGATTCTGCAAGAATGGGACCAATGACAAGAGAATCGTTACATGTGACAGAACTGCAACCCTTCCACAGACTGCTGCATATTTCAGTGCTGAGCCATCAACAAGTGTCGGCAAGCAAACCATTCAACAAAACATCATCGATATGGGCTTTTGGAGCTGAAGGCCCACTTTTGTACCTTTGATGACTGTATGACACAAAGCTTTATGCCTCGCCTGATCCTGTCGACACCGACATTGTACTGCTGCTGACCAGAAACATGTTGCCTGGTCGGATGAGTCTCGTTTCAAATTGTATCGCTCAGCTGGACGTGTACGGGTACGAAGACAATCTCATGAATCCATGGACAATATACGTCAGCAGGATACTGTTCAAGCTGGTGGAGGCTCTGTAATGGTGTGGGGCGTGTGCAGTTGGAGTGATATGGGACCCCTGATACATCAAGATACGACTCTAACAGGTGAGAAGTATGTAAGCATCCTGTCCAATCACCTGCATCCATTCATGTCCATTGTGCACTCCAATGAACTTGAGCAATTCCAGCAGGACAATTTGACACCTCACATGTCCAGAATTGTTACATGGTGTCTCCAGGAACACTCTTCTGAGTTTAAACACTTCCACTGGCCAACTGACTCCCCTGACACGAACATTATTGAGCATATTTGGGATGCCTTGCAACGTGATGTTCAGAAGAGATCTCCACCAGCTCATACTCTTACAGATTTACGGACAGCCCTGCTGGATTCACGGTGTCAATTCTGTCCCACTACTTCAGACATAAGTCGAGTCCATGCCACGTAATGTTACGGCACTGCTACATGCTCATGGAGGCCCTACACAATATTAGGCAGGTGTACCAGTTTCTTTGGGTCTTCAGTGTAAATGCTCTGTTGTTGTCCTTTTTACGTTCTTCTGTGGGGTGAGAGGGGGGGGGGGGTTGGGGAGTGAGGGGGGGGGGGGATAATGCCAATGACAGCATTGTTTAGTAAAAGTCTTTAATGATCAAAAGATGTTACCTACACATAATGCTTACACTATAACCACTACAGATACTCCAAAACAGTGAACCACACCTGATGACTGAACTTTTCAGTCTCCAGTATGCTTAAGAAAGGAAAACAATAATAATTGCAGCAGCCATTGATTTATGAGGTTCAGCTTGTACTTTGGTTTTATTGTTATTTATTATCATCATCATCATCATCATCATCACATCACGTCATCATCATCATCATCATCATCTGCACTCTAGCTCCCAAGCCTAGTTACAGAAATGTGTTCAGTGTTTTGACCCAGGGTCAATTAGGTGCTCGCGTCTCTGAAAAAAGAGCTACAATCCTCACTTCCGAGAATGCTCAGAAAAACTATCAGCAGTGCAGAGGTATTTTGCCTCTGGCTAGTATAGCTGACAACATTGCAGAACATGTTTGACAACTCTATAATCACCAAGTTACTTCCTAGACATATAGAATTACCCTGGTTAATTCACTTTATGTTTTCTTGTTATCTGAGCAATTTTTACAAAAGGTGTGACATTGGACTATAAAATTTATAGCTTTGAGTCAAGGAAGGTCATTCCACATAGAGAATATAACTGATCTCATCATCAGTGTTGCATTTTATCTTTCCTAGCCATCGCTATGGCAGTGACAGAACAGAGATCACAATAGTAGCTCACTGGCTCAATGGTAATGTGAGTGACTTCAGAAGAAATGACTGTATTAGCTGTAGGTCAAATCTGTCTGGAGGACTAGTTTATTACACCTGCCTTTTTACTCTTCTTGAAACTGTCAGACAAAAAATCAGCAGGGAAATTTAGGAAAACCTCTACATTGTAATTCTCCTCACAAAACTGATTCAGTACCTCGTAAATCTGAAGTGAATTACAGTGTACCCTATATGCAGTAAAGTCAAGAACTAGTAACTCATGTACTTGATTAAACAGTGTGGTAAACATTCTCCTAAATTTTGTGGTTGTTTTCTTTCTAGTAAACTCATTCATTGACATGACCAAAGAGACTACGCATTTTTAGATCACCACCCCATCCCACAAACCACTACATCATGAGAAAATTGACATGAAAGAGTGTTATTCACAATCACATAACACTCATGGTAAGCAATTTTTTGGCATTGAGCTGCATTCCAATACAGCCAGAGCTATAATTTCAGTTTTCAAAAAATGAAGATAGGCAATTTTAGCTACAGACACACGTGTATAATAAGACTTTCATTTTTAGTTATTTCCAATTAAACGATTAAGCCTGAGTGATAGATAGTGCACACTCACAAACCCATTCTTAAAAGTTTTATTGCCTCCATACCTCATATGTTGGCATCCAATTGCTGTTACTGCTTTTTGAACATTGTCAGGTCCACAACCTGTCTTGTAGCCCGGAGGCATTTAGGAGTACCATCTTCCATCAAGTCAAATAAGCAGTCCTAGCACATAGGGCATAAGCAGTTACAGAGTGACATCAGATATTCCTGAATCAGTACCTCACATCCTCTCTCTGACGTCATACCCTGGACACTTTTTTTGCTGTGAAGTGTAAAACCACTAAACAGTTTGTATTTTTAAATAATGTGTGTCTTGCTAGGCCACACACATTTCCAATAAATTTCTTCTGCAATATAAGTAGTTTTGAGCGGATCCATATTAAAGATGAAAGTAAGGAAGAAAATCAATGTTGGATATTGCAGGAAACAGCAAATATGATCCAAGGAATGGCATGTTTGAGTATTGGTATACTATTTATAGCAAGTACACTCTTTTATTTTGAGAACTTGGATGGAAATCATAGAAGAGTGGGAATTACAGTGTTAGAGTGTATCCAAGTGTGTTGCAGATTTTGTCCCATATCCTCTATCTTAATAAATTTGCTTATTTAAAGCTGAGTTTTGAGCCAGTAAAACATCAGTATCATTTAAGTGTATGCGCCAATTGCAGCTACATATGTGCAAGAAGTGGACTCTTTGTATAAGCAAATCAAGAAAATTCTTAACCTCACAAAATATCTCGAGGTTAATATAATAATGGAAGACTTCAGTGTCAAACTGGGAAATGGCAAATGTGAAGATTTGGTAAGGCCGTCTGATTTTGGAGCATGGAACGAGAGACGTGATAACCCACTATGATTCTGCCAATAAGAAAACCACTAATACTAGGTTCAAATTACACCCCAGTGACTGCATACATGGAAATCTCCAGCCAACAAAGAAGACAATATAGTTTATAAGTATATAGACTATATTCTAATCAATTAGAGTTTTGGAACTCCAGTCACAATAGCGTCCACTTATCCTGGAGCAGATGCACAACCTGATCATGTACAAGCCTTGTAGCTTGTCTAAAAACAAAACTCATAAAACATAAAAAAAACCACCTCAACAAACGAGGGTGGCTTATCAAAAACTCAATCATTCTGAATTGAGAAGTGACGTAGTCATGGATATCAACAGTAAAGTAAAGACCTGAATGACACCTCTCATTGATTAATAAAAGTGGACCAAAGTATGGGAAGAGATGAAAAACATTATGATAATCAGTGCTCAAGATAAAATAGGATATAAAACAAGTTTATGGTAGCTTTCATTACAGGAGTAGTGCATTGAAGTACACCATTAAGTACAATGTTTCATTTGTGGTATGACACAGCATCTCATAAGAAGTGACTTATTTTGACTTTGCTCTCTACTCTTTAGTTTAAACTTCTAAACTTTCAGGCACAGTTCTGTATTTTAATAAACATCTAGTGTATACTTCCACCTTCTTTAGTATGGATAGGAACTGTGCTTCTGTGTTCAGATGTGAGCTGAGTTCGTGACCCTTAACTCACAGCTCCTGGCGGTGCTGGCTTTGGTCACACAGCTTGAGGTTATTGGTAGTGGGCATCACTCTGGGTGGCCAGACATGGGGATCCAAGGGATCTCCAGCACATCCCATGTGTCCCCCCAATTGGTCCACTACCATGGCCACCCCAGGTACTGGCTGCACTGAGGATGACACCTCCAAGGACTGGCAGGCTGTGAAAGACTTTCTGGGGAGGGGGGGGGGGGGGCTGATTGGAGGGCCACCTTAGTTCATCCAACAGACAGGTTTCAGGTTCTGTCTGCATCTGATAAACATCCTGAGGCAGATGCAGTCCCTTGCTCTGTTCCATGGACAGTCACAGAGAGTGGGATTACTGGTAGTTAGGAGCTCTGTTAGGTGCATATTGGGGCCCCTTAGGGATATGGCTACCAAGGAGGGGAACAAAGCCAGTGTGCACTCTGTGTGTATACCAAGAGGAGCCATTCCAGATGTGGAATGGGTGTTTCCGGATACCATGAAGAGCACAGGATGAAGCCAATTGCAGACAGTGGCTCATGTTGGTACTAACAGTATGTTGCAGATTCCTTGACTTGTGCCACAGGGTGGTGGGTTTTCAAGTTCTGCTTAATAGGCCAGGGATCCACAAGAAGTGGCTACATGGGTAGCTGGTGCTGTGTGGAGAGGACTGGATTTTTTTTTTAATGAAAGGTTAGAGAGTAGCTGTGCTGGGAAAGAACCAGAGCTCCAAGTGCTAACAGAAACCACTGAAGCTCAAATCGTTACACGTATGGAAAGTTGGCTAGAGCCAGATATGACTCTAGCCAAAATTTTTACAAAGTTCCTAGCCATGTTCAGAATGGATAGTTTAAATACAGTTGGTGGTGGACAGTTTATTGTTGTCAGTGTACCATGGTGATAGGCTTTTTATTGTTGTCAATGTACCTTGTAGTGAAACTGTTCCTATTAGTTAGTATGGGTACAGGTTATACTTGACAACTAAAATAAATTAATATTTGATTATTTTTACTGACCCCTTGACTCAGATGATACAGCTGCTGAACAGTTCAAAGAAAACTTGAGTCTCATTTCAAATAGGTACCTCACTCACATATTTACAGTTGGCAGTGACTTCAGTCTGCCCACGATATGTTGGTGAAAATACATGTTTAAATTTGGTGGTAGTCAAAAATTGTCATATGAAATCATACTGAATGCTTTCTTAGCAAATTATTTTGTACAATTAGTTCAGGAACCCACTCAGATTGTAAATGGTTGTGAAAACATACTTGACCTCCTAGCAACAAATAAACATCATGACAGATACTGGGATTAGTGACGATAAGGATGTTGTAGCAAGACTGAAAACCAGACATCCAAATCCGCCAAAAATAAATACAAAATAAATCTGTTTAAAAAAGCAGATAAAAATTTGAATGACACCTTCCCAAGAAGCAGTCTCCACTCCTTTTAGTGTGACCACGTAAGCATAGACCAGATGTGGTTTAAAATCAAAGATATAGTATTGAGTGCAATTAACAAGATATCAAATAAATTAATGAGAGATGGTAATCATCCTCTGCACAAAACTGGTCAGAACATTGTTGCAGAAGCAATGAAAAAAGGAAAATGATCTATTAACAAAGAGTCAAAACAGATTCAGAAACTATTGTTTTTGTGAAACACAACTAGCTCTTTATTCTCACAAAGTAAAGAGTGTTATCAACAGAGGATGTCAAATTGAAACCATATTTTTTGATTTCCAGAAGGATTTTGACACTGTTCCTCACAAGCAAATTCTAATTGAACTGTATATCTACAGAGTATCATCTCAGCTGTTCAACTGGATTTGTGGTTTCCTTTCACAAAAGTTCACAGTACGTAGTAATTGATGGAAACTCATCACATAAACAGAAGTAAGTGTTATAGGCCCTCTGCTGTTCCTGAACTATATAAATGATATAGGAGGCAATCTGAGCAGCCCTCTTAGATTGTTTGTAGATGTTACAGACATTTACCATGTTGTAAGATCACCAAAACCAGATGTAAAATAATTCAGACAAGATATATGTATGGTGCAAAAAGTGGCAATTGACTCTAAATAATGAAAGGTATTAAGACTTCCATAAGAGTACTAAAGGGAATATGCTAAATTTTAGTTACAAGAGAAATCTAAAGGTTGTGGATACAGCTAAGAGCATAGTGGTTACAATTACAAATAACTTAAATTTGAATGATCACATAGACAACATTGTGGGGAAAGCAAACCAAAGACTGTCATTTACTGTCAGAACACTTAGGAAATGCAACAGGTCTACTAAAGATGCTGCCTACACTATATCTGCCTTGTTCAACTGGAGTACTGCTGCATGGTGTGGGCTCTGCGTCAGATAGGGTTGATGGAGGACACTGAAAAAGTTCAAAGAAAGAGAGCTCATTCTGCATTATCATGAAACAGAGCAGAGAGTATCACAGATATGACACACAGATTAGAGTGGCACTCATTAAAACAAAGGTGTTTCTCACTGTGGCAGGATCTCTTCATGAAATTTCAATCATTAACTTTCTCCTGCATATAAGAAAATATTTTGTTGGCACCCACCTACATAGGGAGAAATGATCATCACCATAAAATAAAAGCAGTCAGAGCTTGCACAGAAAGATTTAAATCTCTATATGTCCATCATTTTAGTGAAGGTCATGGGACTTGGCTGTTCAAATTAAACCCCTTACAGCCATCAGTTTTCAACCTTATTTTATTAGGCACCCAGTCGGCGTGTGATGTCTGGTCACTGTGCAAATATCTACTAATACCAGTATTTCTGGCCCCTGTTTCAACCACAAGTGAGGAAGATCACTCCTACACATTGGTCAGGGGCCTGAAGGTTCTGTACTAAAGTGCTGAAACTGGCTGCCGAATAAAATAAAGTTGAAAACTGACAGCTGAAAGGTGTTAAATTAAACACCTCTTTGAAAGTTTTGTGTGTTCATTTTTCCTGTACTCTCTTCGAGAGTGGAACAGTAGAGAAACAGTTTGAAGGTGGCTCAAAGAACTCTCCACCAGGAACTTATCATATAGCTGCAGATGTAGAAAAGATCAAAAAATAAAATTTATGAATTAGGAAATTCTTTCACTGATGTGTGAGTGCCAGAAGCATAAATCCCACACAAATGTAAGTAATTACAATAATATTCAGAGATTTATAATGTCAGAGATTAGAGCAGTAAAAAATGAACGGTTGCAAAGCAAATTTGAAGAAATTGAAAGCTTGCCAGCTTTGCATGATAATGTTAACACATAGAAAGCTAAATGAAACTGCTGGGATGTATAGAAGAAAAATGTCTTCTGACAGTAAATAAACATAATATAGTTCTTTGTGTCATAGATAAGAAAGAGAGATGGGAAGACTACACTAACAATCTCTTTTCAGATGAGAGACCAAATATTGACATTTCTAGAAATGATAATCTAACAGGACCTCCAATTGTGAAAGAAGAAATTGAGACAGTGGCATGAAACTTAAAAACCATTATAACAATAGATCTCGACAAAATTCTGCTGGAACTCATTAACCTTTTTGATGAAGAAGGTATCAGTCTAACACAAACTTTTAAAAAAATTACAGTAAAAGTCATTACCCTGCCCGATGGCTGTTATCAACTTTCATTCCATTACCAAAATGGAAGAATGCATCAAAATGTGAAGATCATAGAGAAGCAATATTTGCGCTACAATTTCCTGTGCAAAACTGCTATGATCAGGATAAAAATGTAGGCATTTGTTTTATTGATTATAAAAAGTGTTTGATAAAGCACATCATTGTAAACTTATATAAATTCTCAGAAGAATCAATACAGATCAGAAAGACATCCAGTGTATAGAGAATTTATGTTTGAATCAGACAGCACAGGTTAAATTTGATAATGAGATCACATCTGTAGAGGAGTCTGACAAGGATGTGTTCTGTCACACATTTTATTCAGACAAGGATGCTTTCTGTTGCACATATTATTCAATTTTTACTCAGAGAGTGTCTGTCACGGTTTGGTGGTGTAGAAAAGGCATAAAGGAGTCTCCATCAACAACAGACCCTATGCTGATGATACGGTACTAATTTATGATAATAAAGACAATCAACAACTCATCAACATACAAGGGCTGTTCAATAAAGAATTTTTTTGACGATATACCTTTACTTTTACTCATAATTTTGATAGTCCCCAAAATAGTCTCCTGCATATGTAGAGCATTCATCCCAGTGTTTCTGCTAGTCTGCAAACACACACTGGAAACCATTTTTTGAATGGACCTTCAGAATCACTTCTGCAGCCTTCACTACTACTTCTGATGATGGAAAATGTCTCCCACAAAGGTGTTTCTCTAGGTTAGGAAATAGAAAAAACTAGCCAGGGCAAAATCCAGACTCTAGGGGCAGTGAGGGCTCCACTTCACATTAATTTATGCAAGATATTCAGTAAAAACATTTGTAATTGCAGCTGTGTGTTATTTTGGTGCAGCATTCAGCTGGTTTTGTGCTTATGTAATCTTTTGCACCTGATTTGGACTTGAAAAGTTTTCATGACATCCCTGTAGGACTGTCCAGTTATTTATGTGAGTGCAGGTACAGCATGCTGATAAACCATTCCATTAATGTAAAAAAAAAAAAAAACCCAATGGCCATAACTTTCATAGCAGAATCAACCATTTTGCTTTTTTGGAGGTTGGTGATGAAGGCAACTTTTCTGTTTGCTCTCAGGTTCAAAAATGATGTAACCAAGTTTCATCATCAGTTATTATTACCTTTGAAAGAAACTTTCTCTAACATTAGCTTCAACTGTATGCAGTCATGTAGGCGCATGTCCTTTTGTCCACAAATTGGCAGACTTGGAACCCACTGCACACAATCACATGCCATGTGTAAATTTTCTATCACTACCTTATGGGGGAACCCAATGAAATTTTTCAATACTTTGGAAAGCATTCATAAAGTTATCTGTCAATCCTTTCTGACAATGACAGCAGCAGTGTTGGTGTTTCCTTTTTTTCTGTAAGCAGTAACTGGAGAGCAAGGCCCATCTTCCTTTGAAACTGATTGTCTCCCCTCTTTAAACAAATTAAACCATCTCCAAGCAGTGCTGTAGGGAAGAGGAGACTCTCCACAGGCCTCCTGTAATATTGCATAGGACAGCTGAAGATTTTTTGAGACAAAAATAGAACTTCAAAGCCACATATTGTTCATTACATTTCACCACCATTGTTGCAGTAGGCAATACTGAACCTGTCTCACCTTGCCCACCTCTCACAGGTGGGAACAATGAAACTAGTGCTGTGTGTTTGATACTCATTAAACTAACAGGATATCATAAGATTAAATTATAGTGCATGAAATTATGATCATGTAATAAGTATGATCATTCTTTATTCAACAGTCCTTGTAATAGCAAATTACAACAGTAACCTGCTGTTAGTGTTGTTGTTGTTGTGGTATAAAAACGGTTTTGATGCAGCCCTCGATGCCACTCTGTCCTGTGCAAGCCTCTTCATCTCTGACTAACTACTGCAACTTAGATTCTTCTGAATCAGTTTACTGTATTCATATCTTTATCTCACTCTATGATTGCCCCTCAGTCTGCAAGATCCGGGCGGTCGCAGAGGGTGGGTTTACTGGTAGTTGGGAGCTCCAACGTCAGGTGCTTAATGGGGCCCCTTAGGGATATGGCAGCAAGAGAGGGGAAGAAAACCAATGTGCACTCCATGTGCATACCGGGGGGAGTCATTCCAGATGTGGAAAGGGTCCTTCCGGATGCCATGAAGGGTACAGGTTGCACCCATCTGCAGGTGGTCGCTCATGTCGGCACCAATGATGTGTGTCGCTATGGATCGGAGGAAATCCTCACTGGCTTCCGGCGGCTATCTGATTTGGTGAAGACTGCCAGTCTCACTAGCGAGATGAAAGCAGAGCTCACCATCTGCAGCATCGTCGACAGGACTGACTGCAGGAGGGTCTGAATCAGAGGCTGAGACGGTTCTGCGAACGTGTGGGCTGCAGAGTCCTTGACTTGCAGCATAGGGTGGTGGGGTTTCGGGTTCCGCTGGATAGGTCAGGAGTCCACTACACGCAGCAAGTGGCTACATGGGTAGCACAGACGGTGTTTAGAAGGGATAGATTGCGTGCAACTGGTGGTGGTGTGTTTGTCGCTGTTAGTAGTAGTTTATCCTGTAGTGAGGTAGAAGTGGATAGTTCCTGTGAATTATTATGGGTGGAAGTTACACTCAACAACCGAGCTAGGTTAATAATTGGCTCCTTTTACCGACCTCCCGACTCAGCAGCATTAGTGGCAGAACAACTGAGAGAAAATTTGGAATACATTTCACATAAATTTTCTCAGCATGTTATAGTCTTAGGTGGAGATTTCAATTTACCAGATATAGACTGGGACACTCAGATGTTTAGGACGGGTGGTAGGGACAGAGCATCGAGTGAAATTATACTGAGTGCACTATCCAAAAATTACCTTGAGCAATTAAACAGAGAACCGACTCGTGGAGATAACATCTTGGACCTACTGATAACAAACAGACCCGAACTTTTCGACTCTGTAAGTGCAGAACAGGGAATCAGTGATCATAAGGCCGTTGCAGCATCCCTGAATATGGAAGTTAATAGGAATACAAAAAAAGGGAGGAAGGTTTATCTGTTTAGCAAGAGTAATAGAAAGCAGATTTCAGACTACCTAACAGATCAAAATGAAAATTTCTGTTCCGACACTGTCAATGTTGAGTGTTTATGGAAAAAGTTTAAGGCAATCGTAAAATGCGTTTTAGACAGGTACGTGCCGAGTATAACTGTAAGGGACGGGAAAAACCCTTCGTGGTTCAACAACAAAGTAAGGAAACTACTGTGAAAGCAAAGAGAACTTCACTCCAAGTTTAAACGCAGCCAAAACCTCTCAGACAAACAGAAGTTAAACAATGTCAAAGTTAGCGTAAGGAGGGCTATGTGTGAAGCATTCAGTGAATTCGAAAGTAAAATTCTATGTACCGACTTGACAGAAAATCCTAGGAAGTTCTGGTCTTAAGTTAAATCAGTAAGTGGCTCGAAACAGCATATCCAGGCACTCCGGGATGATGATGGCATTGAAACAGAGGATGACACGCATAAAGCTGAAATACTAAACACCTTTTTCCAAAGCTGTTTCACAGAGGAAGACCGCACTGCAGTTCCTTCTCTAAATCCTCGCACAAACGAAAAAATGGCTGACATCGAAATAAGTGTCCAAGGAATAGAAAAGCAACTGGAATCACTCAACAGATGAAAGTCCATTGGACCTGACGGGATACCAATTCAATTCTACACAGAGTACGCGAAAGAACTTGTCCCCCTTCTAACAGCCTTGTATCGCAAGTCTCTAGAGGAATGGAAGGTTCCAAATGATTGGAAAAGAGCACAGGTAGTCCCAGTCTTCAAGAAGGGTCGTCGAGCAGATGCGCAAAACTATAGACCTATATCTCTGACGTCAATCTGTTGTAGAATTTTAGAACATGTTTTTGCTCGAGTATCATGTCATTTTTGGAAACCCAGAATCTACTCTGTAGGAATCGACATGGATTCCAGAAACAGCGATTGTGTGAGACCCAACTCGCTTTATTTGTTCATGAGACCCAGAAAATATTAGATACAAGCTCCCAGGTAGATGCTATTTTCCTTGACTTCCGGAAGGCGTTTGATACAGTTCTGCACTGTCGCCTGATAAACAAAGTAAGAGCCTACGGAATATCAGACCAGCTGTGTGGCTGGATTGAAGAGTTTTCAGCAAACAGAACACAGTATGTTGTTATCAATGGAGAGACGTCTACAGACGTTAAAGTAACCTCTGGCGTGCCACAGGGGAGTGTTATGGGACCATTGCTTTTCAAAATATATATAAATGACCTAGTAGATGGTGTCGGAAGTTCCATGCGGCTTTTCGCGGATGATGCTGTAGTATACAGAGAAGTTGCAGCATTAGAAAATTGTAGCGAAATGCAGGAAGATCTGCAGCGGATAGGCACTTGGTGCAGGGAGTGGCAACTGACCCTTAACATAGACAAATGTAATGTAATGCGAATACATAGAAAGAAGTATCTTTTATTGTATGATTATATGATAGCGGAACAAACACTGGTAGCAGTTACTTCTGTAAAATATCTGGCAGTATGCGTGCGGAACGATTTGAACTGGAATGATCATATAAAATTAATTGTTGGTAAGGCGGGTACCAAGTTGAGATTCATTGGGAGAGTCCTTAGAAAATGTAGTCCATCAACAAAGGAGGTGGCTTACAAAACACTCGTTCCACCTATACTTGAATATTGCTCATCAGTGTGGGATCCGTACCAGATCGGGTTGACGGAGGAGATAGAGAAGATCCAAAGAAGAGTGGCGCATTTTGTCACAGGGTTATTTGGTAACCATGATAGCATTACGGAGATGTTTAGCAAACTCATGTGGCAGATTCTGCAAGAGAGGCGCTCTGCATTGCGGTGTAGCTTGCTCGCCAGGTTTCGAGAGGGTGCGTTTCTGGATGAGGTATTGAATATATTGCTTCCCCCTACTTATACCTCCCGAGGAGATCATGAATGTAAAATTAGAGAGATTCGAGCATGCACAGAGGCTTTCAGACAGTCGTTCTTCCCGCGAACCATACGCGACTGGAACAGAAAAGGGAGGTAATGACAGTGGCACGTCAAGTGCCCTCCACCACACACCGTTGGATGGCTTGCTGAGTATAAATGTAGATGTAGATGTAGATGTAAATTTTATCCCCTCCACTTCCTTCCAACACTAAACTGGTGATCCCTTGATGTCTCAGAATGTGTCCTATCAACCAGTCCCTCTTTTTAGCCAGGTTTTGTGCTACAAATTTCAAGTCTCCTCAATTCTATTCAGTGCCTCCTCATTTGTGTGATCTACCCATCTGACCTTCAGCATTTTTCTGTAGCCTCTATTTCTGCCTTTCTAAACTGTTTATTATCCATGTTTCACTTCCATACTTGTCTACAGTCCTCACATATACCTACACAATAGACTTTCTAACACTTAAATCTATATTTGATGGTAACAGACTTCTCAATTTCTGAAACATTTTTCTTGCCATTGCCAGTCTACATTTTATATTCTCTCTACTTCAGCCATCATCACTTATTTTGCTACCCAAATAGCAAAACTCATCTACTACTTTAAATGTCTTGTTTCCTAATCTAATATCCTCAGCACCAGCTGATTTAATTTGATTACATTCCATTATCCTTGTTTTGCTTATTCCCGTTGAAGATGGTGTCCATTCCATTCAACTGCTCTTCCAAGACAGAATTACGTCATCAGCACATCTCAAAATTTTAATTTCTTCTCACTGAACTTTAATTACTACACCAAATTTTTCTTTGGTTTACCTTACTGCTTGCTCAATGTACAGACTGAGTCATCAAGGATAAGCTACAACCCTGGCTCATTCCCTTCTAACAACCACTACTTCTTTTTCAAGGCCCTTGACTCTCTTTACTTCCATCTGGTTTCTGTACAAGTTGTAAATAGCATTTCACTCCCTGTATTTTACCCCTGCTACCTTCAGAATTTCAAACAGAGTACTCACAGCATTGTCAGAAGCTTTCTCTAAGTTTATAAATGATATAAACCTAGTTTTGCCGTTACTTAACCTATCTTCTAAGAGAATTAGTAAGCTCAGTATTGCGTCATGTGTTCTTACATTTCTCCAAAATACAAACTGATCTTCCCCAAGGTCAGCTTCTACCAGTTTCTCCATTCTCCTGTAAAGAATTTCTGTCAGTATTTTGCAACCTTGACTCATTAAACTGGTAGTTTGGTAATATTCATATCTGTCAGCACCTTCTTTCTTTGCAACTGAAATTCTTAAATTCTTCTTGATGTTTGAGGGTATTTGGCCTGTCTCGTACATCTTGCACACCAGATGAAATAGTTTTGTCATGACTGTCTCTCCCAAGACTATCAGCAGCTCTGATGGAATGTCATTGCTTAGTACTTGTTGTCCACCTGAGCGCTTGATAATCATACAGCTGCTTCTCTTTTCTCCAAAGGCTTCTTTAATTTTCCTGTAGGGAGTATCTATCTTTACCCTAGTGAAATATACTTCTAAATCCTTACATTTGTCCTCTAGCCATTCCTGCTTTAGTTGTTTTGCATTTCCTCATTTTTATTCCCTTTTGCTTGCTTCATTTATTGCCTTTTGATGTTTTCTCCTCTTATCAATTAAATTCAGTATCTCCTGTATTACCCAAGATTTCTAAAAGGCATTGTTGTTTTACCTGTTTGATTCTCTGCTGCCTTCACTATTTCATCTCTCAAAGCTACCTTTTCATCTTCTATTGTATTCCCTTCCCCTTTCTAGTCAACTGTTGCCTAATGCTCCCTCTGAAATTCTCACAACCTTGCGTTTTTTCCTGAGTGAGGTGGCTTAGTGATTAGCACTTGCATTCGCGAGGATGATGGTTCAAACCTGCATCCAGCTATCCTGATTTAGGTTTTCCATGATTTCCCTAAATCTTTTCAGGCAAATGCTGGGATGGTTCCTTTGAAAGGACATGACTGACTTCCTTTCCCCAACCCAATGGGACTGATGACCTCACTGTTTGGTCCCCTCCCCAAACCAACAAACCAATCTCGTGTTCTTTCAATTTTTCCAGGTTGATCTCCTCAAATTCCTAACTTTTTGCAGTTTCTTCAATTTTAATCTGCAGTTCGTAACAAGTAAATTATGGTCACATTTGCCCCTGGAAATGTCTTACAATTTAGAATATGGTTCTGAAATCCCTGTCTTACTGTTATATAACCAATCTGAAACCTTCCTAGATCTCCAGATCTCTTTCACATAAACACCCTTCTTTCACGGTTCTTAAACCAAGAATTAACAATGATTAAATTATGTTTTGTGCAAAATTCTAGCAGGCAGTTTCCTCTTTGATTCCTTTGGCCTCAGTCCATATTCACCTACTGTTTTTCCTTCTCTTTCTTTCCCTGCCATCGACTTTCAGTTCTCCATCACAATTGAGTTTTCATCTGCCTTGCCTATCTGAATAATTTCTTTTATTTCATCATACATTTCTTCAATCTCTTCATCATCTGCAGAGCTAGTTGGATATAAACTTGTACGACTTTGGTAGATGTGGGCTTCATGTCAGTCTTGGCTACGATAATGCAGTCACTATGCTGTTCATGGTATCTTACCTGCTTTCCTATTTTCTTATTCATTATTAAACCTGCTCCTGCACTGCCCATACTTCATTTTATATTTATAACCCTGTATTCACCTGACTAGAAATTCTGTTCATCCTGCCACTGAACTTTACTAATTTCCGAAATATGTAACTTCAACCTATCCATTTCTCTTTTTAAATTTTCTAACATACCCACTCAATTAAAGGATCTAACGTTCCACACTCCAACCTGTACAATGCCAGTTCTGTTTCTCCTGATATCCGTGAGTAGTCCCCACCCAGAGATTTGGACTGGGGACTATTTTACCTCTTGAACATTTTACTCAAGAGGATTCCATCATCATTTAACCACACAGTAGAGCTGCATGCCCCTGGGAAAAATTACAGCTGCAGTTTCCACTTGCTTTCAGCCTTTCACAGTACCAGCACATCAAGGCCATTTTGGTTGATTTACAAGGCCAGATCAGTCAATCATCCAGACTGTTTTTCCTGCAGCTACTGAAAAGGCTGTTGCTCATCTTCAGGAAGCAAAGGTTTGTCTGGCTCTCAACAGATACCCCTCTGTTGTGATTGCACCTTAGGTACTGCTATCTGTACTGTTGAAGTACACAAGGCACCCCACCAATGGCAAGGTCCATGGTTCATTGGGAGGGGGCAGTAACCTAGATCTGGACATAGAGACTAAAAAGATGTATGACTGGCACACAACAGCCTGACTCTTTTACAAATGCAAATCTACAATTCAGTGGCTCATTAATAACAAAGAGTAGGCCTGTTTAAGTACCTTGGAATGTGGCTCTGTGAAGACTGGAGATCATACATGGAGGTAAAATGTTACAGAGAGAAGTACCATAATGCTTTTATAAAATTCAAGAATATTTTCTCAAATACATATTACACCCAAATCTTTGAGTCGAATTTCTAAGCTGCTACATCTGGTCTGTACTTACATATAGTTCTTAAGGATGGACATTAAATATGCCAACATTGAGAAAGATTGAGGCTTTTGTAATGTGGGTTTAATGTAGAATGCTTAAAATACCATGGACAGCAAAAATAATTAACACTCAAGTATTGCTGTCACCCCTCCTTCCACAATAACCTCCATGTGTTCAGATTGCACCAGTCATTAACCCTCACCAACCATTTCCTGCAAAACCATGCAAATCAGGCCCAAACCTTGACACATGTTCTCCCCATCCATAAACATCTCCTGTTGCGCAACCCATAATTCCTGTATCCCACCACTTCTCGCTCTCCAGGAACTATAGCAGCATGCACTACACCATCTCAAAAAAGGCTCCAAACTGTTCACCTTGAACTCCCATCTGGGATTACCACTATCTACCATTTCTACAACAACCACCAAACCTGCCCCTTCCCATCTCCTCTTAGTTGAAAAACCCTGCCTTGAAGATCTACTATATTTACTATACCATACAAAAATCCTTCCCAGCACCATACAGAGTCCGGAACCTGTACAGGTCCAAAATACGGTAATGAATATTTCCTCCACAAGCCTTAGCCCCACAGAAGTATCAGTCCTTTCCAAAAGCCTCACCTTTTGCCCCATTCTCAAATTCAATCATGCTGGACTTGTTAAAGACCATCTCTCCTTCTCCTGGTCCCTGTAGTGGAAATACTTTTCTCAACCAACCTTACTAATCAGATTCAATCCCAAACCAGTGGTGAACCCTGCTTGACTCAGTTCACACCTGCATCCAACTCTTGAAAACACTCATTGCCTCCATATCACCCTCTAAAACTTTCCAGTATTTCTTAAACTCGAAACTTGTCCCCACCATCTTTCCCCAAATCTCTTCACATGAAAGCTAACATTAGATCCACAGGAAGAACTGCAATCCACCATCTGAAAACTGATCTCAACCTTATAATCCTACCAGCAGACCAAGGCTCCACCTCTGTAGCTTTGTACCACAAAGATTATCTGATGGAAGGATCCACCAGCTGTCAGATTCATCCACCTACGAAACCTGCCACAGTGATCCCATTCCAGAAATCCAACAGGATCTCCATCCGTCCTCAAATCCTTTGGCCCATCACAGAAGCTCTCCATGGTATATATATCTCTCTCTTCACCCATATCACACCCTGCATTCCTACTTTCTATTTGCTTCCCAATGTCCATAAACCCAACTACTCAGGACACCCCTTGTAGCCAGTTACTGTGCTCCCAATCAGAGAATCTCTGCTCTCATAGACCAACACCTTCAGTCTATTACCCACAACATACCCTCCTACATAAAAGATAACAACCATTTCCTCCACTGACTCTCCACAGTTCTTGTTCCTTTACCACGTGCAATCCTGCTTGTCACTACTGATGCTACCTCCCTTTACACTAACATCCCTAACACCCATGTCCATGCCACTATTGAACACCACCTTTCCCAATTCCCAACAGATTCCAGACCTACACTGTCCTTCCTGGTCACCATGACCAACAATATCCTCACCCACAGTTACTTCACCTTTGAATGCATTACCTACAAAAAAATCCACAGTACAGCAATGGGCACCCACATTACACCATTCTATTCCAACCTAGTCATAGGCCATCTAGATGAACCCTTCCTAACCACCAGAATCCCAATCCCCTGACCCAGTTCAGATTCAGTGAAAACATCTTCATGATATGGATCGAAAATGGGGACACCCTATCCACATTCCTCCAGAACTTCAACACCTTCTCTCCCATTTGATTCACCTGGTCCTCCTCAACTCAACAAGCCACCTTCCTCGATGTTGACCTCCATCTCAAAGATGACTATATCAGTACCTCTGTCCATATCAAAGCTACCAACCACCTGCAATACCTCCACTTCGACAGCTGCCACCCATTCCAACCCAAAAAGTTCCTTTGATGCAGGCTAGCCACCTGTGGCTGTCACACCTACGGCTGTCACACCTGTGGCAATGAGCAGTACCTCTCGAAATATACCAAGTGTCTCAGTGAGGTCTTCACAGACTGAAGTTATCTTCTCAATCTTGTACAAAAACATATTTCCCGTGCCTTATATCTTCTGTCACCCATCACCTTCCACAGTCCTACATTCTGGCTACAGTGGACCATTCCCCTCATGACTGAATACCACCCAGGACTGGGGCAACTGAATTAAATTCTCCACCAGGGTTTCGACTACCTTTTGTCATGACTCTTTAACGGTGGTATTTTGACACCCACCAAACCCACAAAATATCCTCATCCATCTCTACTCTACCCCTGCTCCCAACCCCTTGACTCATACTCCTGTAATAGACCAGGATGTAAGAACTGTCACATACATCCTCCCACTATCACCACCTACTCCAGTCCAGTTGCAAGCATCACCTATCACACCAATCACGTGATCCCAAGCTAAGCCACAACCACTGCGCTGCATTCTACATGGACAGGAAAACCAACAACCTGTCTGTTCACATGGATGGCCACCAACAAACTATGGCCAAGAAACAGCTGGACTATCCAGTTGCTGAGCGCACTGCCACCACAATGTTCTTCACCTCAATGACTGCTTCACAGCCTGTGCTATATGCATCCTTCCTACCAACACCAGCTTTTCTGAACTGCGCAGGTGGGAACTCTCCCTGCAATATATCCTACATTCCAGTAACCCCCTTGGCCTCAACCTTCATTAGTCCCTTCACTCACCTATTCCCTTCCCTGTTCCCATTCCAGTGCTACACAGCCCTCTATTCCACCAATGCACCAGTCTTTTTGCTTCTCTCCTTTGCCACTCCCCCCTCCACCCGTCACGCCTCGCAACTGCACCTAGCTTCCCTATACTATCCCCACACTATTCCTGTATGCTCCCACAAGCAGCACATTACTGTCACCCACCAGTACCCTGTCGTCCTTTCTCCTCTCTGCCCCAGCCTCCTCCTTAGATCCACCACTGAGATTGCTTCTCCCATCATGCAATGCTGCTCGCAGTCTGGCATCAGCAGCCAGAGACAATGTGTGTGTGTGTGTGTGTGTGTGTGTGTGTGTGTGTGTGTGTGTGGCAATGTATCCTTTTCATCATATTGTCATTATTCTATTCTGGATTTTCCACTATTTAAAAGAAGAAAAGCTAATCAAATATGGCATATCTTATGGAATGCCATATATATACATCTACAGTTAACAATAGAAGGGAAGATCAAGGATAAAAGAAGAAAAGGGTGAAGAAGAATATCTTGGTTAGAAAACATAAAGCAGTGGACAATAAAGTGCACACTAATGGCTATATACTGCAGTTCGTAGAATAAAAATGCATTGTGTGGTCACCAACCTCCATTAAGGGGCTCCGGAAAGGCTCAAAATCATGAAAAGTTCAATTTTTACTTTTTTGCGTTTTCTGAATCGACTATTACCTTCTAATAGATGTATAATTTATTCAATTCCGAAGACTACAACTATTTTTAAATTTTTTTTGAAATGTGTTCTACATGGGCGTGACCCACTGTGACGCTGTTAAACTGCTGTCAAATGGTGTTATTATTAACGTCCATGTTCATCAGGTACATTTTAGTGATGTGAGGTAAAGTATGTGTTGCGGCTAACCTGTGATGGTTCAATATATATATATATATATATCGCTGGTGTGATTGGCGATTGTTTCATGTTTATTTACTCTGTCGTTATCTCGAAAATATTCGTAATTAATTCTGTTTCTTGAGTCTCTGTTTTGTTGAAGTATAATAATGAGTAAAAGTAAAGTTATTAGAAATCCTCTGAAGGCTTTTAAGAAAAGGAGAAATGTTGGAAAGCCAAAGGTATGTGTTATTACTGTAAACAATAAAGATGATAACCAAGTGAGTGAACCTAACCTCTCAAGTACACCTGCCCATAGCAGTCAAAGTGGGAAAGAAAATACTTCACAGAAGAAGCTTGGTTCAATGAGTGAAAACTATGAATGTTTTATGGGCGAATCGGATGTGAATGAAATATTTGATATGTCGGTTCTCAAAGGAATTTTTTCAAACTGTGTAAGATGTATTCATTGTAGTGAAGTTGGTCTGGAACTCTCCATAATAAATCACGTAGCAAAATCTACGAACACAACATTAGATTTGTTTATTCCTTGCGTTCAGTTGGTAAGGGTGCTACTGCAGGTGCAATTTTCTGTGGCATCATGAATCTTCCAAATCCCCCAACCAAGTTTACGACCTATAATAAATTAATAGGGTCTAAAGTAGAAGATGTCTGTATAGAATATATGAAGAACGTTGTGGAAGAGGCAGTAATGGAAAATAATGGTAACAGAGATTTGACTGCAGCGTTCGATGGTACCTGGCATAAATGGGGACACACATCTCTTCATGGTGTAGTATCTGCCACCAGTATGTATACAGGGAAAGTTTTAGATGTAGCAGTAATATCAAAGTATTGTAGATGTCCACAAAAATATAAAGGTACACATGACAATAATTGCAAAGCTAATTATAGTGGCAGTAGTGGAGGAATGGAAGTGGCTGGTGTTGCCAGTATATTCCAGCGTTCTGAGGCGTGTGATAAAGTGCGATATGTTAATTACCTTGGTGACAGTGATTCTAAAAGTTTCAAACATGTTCAAGGACTGAAGCCCTATGGTGATGATGTTGTAGTGCAGAAATTTGAGTGTACTGTACACGTACAGAAGCGAATGGGAACAAGACTTCGGCGACTGAAAGCTTCGTACAAAAAACAAAAACTCAGTGATGGTAAAGGTTTGGATGGGAAGGGAAGGTTAACTGACAGTGTAATTGACAAAATACAGAACTATTATGGAATGGCTATTAGGCAAAATACACAAAGTGTCGACGAAATGAAGAAGGCTGTTTGGGCTCTTTTTTTTTTCATACTTCTTCAACCGATGAAAATCCCCAACATAGCTTGTGTCCCAAAGAAGAAGACAGTTGGTGTAAATATAACAAAGGATTGCTAACTGGTGAAGTGTACACTCATAAGCATAGTCTGCCTCATGCAATAATGGAGGTGATAAAACCCATTTTCAGAGACTTAGCAGCACCTGAACTGTTGAAAAAGTGTATTCACGGAAAAACTCAAAACCCCAATGAAAGTGTAAATAGTGTTATATGGTCGAGAATCCCCAAAACTGTATTTGTTGGAATAGAAACACTTCACTTTGGTGTGTATGATACTGTTGCGACTTTCAATGATGGCAACATTGTAAGGTGCAAGGTATTTAGAAATATGGGAATGAAGATAGGTTCTAACATGGTACGAGCTTTAGACAAGGAACGCCTTCGGGCTGCAGACAGGGCTGTAAAGAGTCTAGAAATACAAGCAAGAGTAAACAGGAGGAGGAACAAGAGGAAGCTGGAGGAGGAGTTTGCAGAGGATGAAGATAATCCATCCTATGGACCTGGAATGCATTATAAAGTTAATCCAATCTTTGTCGCTCGATTCCCAAAACTTTTATTTTCTCATACTAATTACATGTTTTCTAAGGATCTTCCAAACATATTTGTTTCAAACTTTCAGTAAATGTTACACAGTACCTTCTGCATAATTTAACACAGCCTTTTTCCAAAAAACTGTATATTTTTGAATATATAAATAAAAAATTGCAAAAAAATGTTGTGAATTTTCATTACAATTGAAAAAAAAAATCATCTTTAATAACTGAACTAAAATTTTGTAAAATCCCTGTGTTAAGTTGTAGCCCATATTCCAATAAATAATCTGTAAAAAGTTCAACTTCCTACCTCAAATACTTTGTGAGGAAAGATGTAATTTATAAGCGTTATTTTAACATTGCAAGTATAGGGCGTTCCGGAGCCCCTTAAGGATAACAGGAACTTCTAAAAAACTGTGTCAACGTTATGAATATGTCTATCCATGAAATGAGATCTCCTCTCACTGATATTCTTCCCACAACACCCACTTTAACTTTCAGTCACCATTCTAACCGCCGTAACTTGCACAGACTACAATCTTCATGCACAATTGTTCCTGTTGTAAAATCTGCCCCATCCACTAAAACCTACTCCACTGATACACCTGGCAACATCTAAGGCAGAAAAACATGTGAACACACTTGTTGTTTATCAACTAATATGTATTCACTGCACAACTTTTTACATATGAGTGAAGACCGACTGAGCACATGAACAGATACACAACTGTTCATCTTTTGGACATCCAGTGCCCAGTTGCTCAGCATGCTTACAGCAGTACAAGATCTGCCCGCTTTTTACATCATAAGGATCAGTTGGATTCTTCCAGCCTGTACTAGTTTGCTTTAAGTCCAGAGATGGCAACTTAATCCCTAAAATATCATCACATTTTAGTACCCACGTAGCTTTAACCTCTATTAACACGCAAAGGAAGAATTTCATTTTTTCAATTACTTTTTTTATTCTCTCTCCCCCTCTTTGCCCCTCCACAACCAGCTCCTTACTGAATTATTCAACCACTTTGAATTTTTCTGATCATCTTTAATCCATTGTTGCTTCTTACTGTCCATTCTGCCATCTCTGTACTAAGCTATACTTTGGTTACCTTTGCCCTCCTACTCTTTTTCTGCTGCTCCTCACAAGTGAGTCCCTCTCAACTAAGAAAAGGTAAGTAGTGGCCAGCCATGAGATAATCAAAACAATGTGATATTTGATAATGCAAATAAACAAATTTAGAAATGCAGAAACACTTGGACAGTAAAATATTGTACTAAAGAAAAAAACAAAAAATATTTCTGGGCCAGATATGACATAATTTCACTCATCATGCTCATTGAGTATGAGCTACCAGCCCTGTCATCGATCAAAAAGGACACTGGAAAACACAGGAAATTAGTTCTACTTCTCATCTTCCAGTTTTCTCTAAATTAATGTAAATACAAATTAAATAGAAAACATTTTTGCAAATAATGTTTTTTTAAAAATCCATATAGTTTCCAGAAAGAGAAAAAGCACTACAAATGCCCTCTGTGAATTTACAGTGAATATGCTTTGTCATCAGGTAAGAAGACACCACTGTAAGTAAATTACCCGCCATTTAATAGCAATTCTCAGTCTTATCCACATTAATTGATAATATCTGTGCAACTGTTAGTCAAATATAAACACTGAACTCATATTTAATACTTACCTTATAAGAAATACTGCAGAAGCAGGAAAAATGTTACTCCTTGTTGTTGTGGTCTTCAGTCCAAAGATATGTTTGCTGCAACTCTAAACATTAGTCTGTCCTGTGCAAGACCCTTCATCTCTGCACAGCTGCCACAGCCTACATCTGAGTCTGCTTATTATAGTCAAGTCCTGGTCTCTCCTACAGTCACCCCCTCTCTCCCCAATCCATTACCAAATTGACAATTCCTTGATGCCTCAGGAAGTGTTTTATCATCAGATTACTTCTTTTAGTAAAGTTGAACCATGATCTCCCCCCCCCCCCCCCCCTTCCAAGTTATGTTCAGTACCTATTCATTACTTATCCAATCAATCCATCTAAGCTTTAATGGTGTCCAAATAAACAAATGGTATGCACACTACTCTTCCCTGTTCCCTGTATACCTCCAGAAAAAGACACAGGATCTATCAATCAGATGTGCTGATTCAAGCACTGACTATGACAAGCAGTTTACTGTGTAGAAGAGGAATATGTACCCCACCAGTCCAGAAAGTTTTGAGACTGCACTGATTAGAGTAACAATAATACAAAATATTAAAAACTACAGAAAATGCTTCAGGTGTTCTATATAGCACCCTCTCCCATCTCCACCCATTTGAATACAACAAATACGACATTCACACAACCATGTGAAGATGCCAGCAAAGTCCTTTTTTGAGATGATGTTCAACTCACACATCACATTAGCTTGAATGTTAGTTATGTTGTCAATGTGTTGAGCCTTCATGTGAATTTGTACACTGTTGTTTTGTGGTAGGTTCATATAGATAACACCAAGTCTCATCACCCATGTTGATTTTTTCCAGAAAAGAATTGTCAGCATTTTGCATTTCAATCAAGTCATAGTAGGTGTCTGCATGTTATTCTTTTTGTTTGGTAGTCAAGGTGTGTGGGAGCAACTTTAAACACACACATTTCTCTTCTTCAAAAACTTTCTGAAGAATGTCTTGAAGGTTTCATTTTGAGAGATTGTTCCACTGCAATTTGTAACACAAAAATTTTAAAACAAGGAAGGGCACATGTCCATTATTTAATGCTGGCTGCCTACAACTGAGTGATCACATGAGCATCTGCTATTTACAGTTAGTTCAAGCTGGCACTGTAGTTACTGCGT